>NW_010972571.1:1886154-1966033 GCF_000737465.1 Haliaeetus leucocephalus | reverse complement strand
CCTCTCCCCTCACCCCCCCCCCCCCCCCCCCCCCCCCCCTTTGATGAAACTACCATAAGTTCCTTTAGCAGTTGCCTGCCTTTGGAGATGGACAATAAATAAGACTCTGAGACTATTTTTCCATTTGCCCTGCAATATGTTTTGCAGTAGGCAAGAGTTATCACCAGGGCTGCTCTACTCCTTAGGCCATACTCATTATTCAAGGCTCACTAAATACAGATCAGTTTAGGGCTTTTTTTCCCTCAAATGAAATGAGTTTGTGTTTATTTTGTACTCCATTGTGCACCCTCCTACATGCCCACCCACTATTTACCCCATGTGGTAACACAGCAGAAAAACAAGGTTTGCTGTTGTCCTGGGAGTTTATGTTATTGCTACTTTGCATTTTATTAACTGGGGCCTGGGGGAGACATGACATTGCCAATATTTGTGATTTTATTGTCAGTTTCACAATACTTAGCCCTCTTATTTTGTGAAGAAAAAAAGAGAAAGAAAAGAGAAAAAAAAGAAAATAAAAAAGAAAGAAAAAGAGCTTGGGAATGGTAAAATCTCAAATACTGGAAGGTTAGTCTAAAAGAATACACATGCATACTTATACACATGCATACAAGAAACAGTTGTATTGCTTTCAAAAATCATGCCATTTTTTAACTGATCTCACTATTTAAAAGCCTGATTTGTGATTTTGAACACTTGTGGTTGGCAATATGGGGTTGTTTAGCAGAAATTGCTTGGGTTTTATCTCCTTCCAGCGGGGATAAAACAGACTAGAAGGATACATCATTTGTGTAAAATGGGAACATGCAGTAAAGGTAATCTGAATCCTTTTAGAAATCTAATTTTTTTTTTCCTTCTTCTTATTCTTTGTTTACCTCTGTATTAATAGATTCTTGCCTTTTATTTGCAGCCTAAGTGAAGGCAGGGTATTAAAGTAATCTTCCCAGAAACCCAATCCATGAAAAAAATTCACTGCTTGCTTTGAGTTGCTCCAACTTTCCTATTCTTATTCAAGCTTGGAAAACTCCAAAGTCGTCTAGGTTTACTGGGCACTAAAAACTCATTATCTACATTGAATTAAAGTTAACTTTGTCTTTTAAAGGTTACTATACATTGAAAAGAATGGTGGATAGCTATATTTTACTGTTAACCCTTCAGTTTCACACTTAGAGTTTTTTGCCTTTACCTCAACATGTTACCTTAATTACTTTTGATGAAACAATTTTCCAGCTGCAGTTGTTTTGCTTCTTTAAAGAAAGGCGTTTTGATTGGCATTTGTAAAAGAAGGTAGATTTTAAACAATATTTAAAGAGAGAAAATGTCTGTTATGTAACTAAAAAATCTAAAAATGGAAACAGTTTTTAGTTATTAATATGGAATTTTTAGAGCATGAAACAAATGGATCCTATCATGCATGAATCAGTATGAACTACTGAACATACCTTTTTATCCATTATTGCATAAATATTCTGAGACTGATTATGATTTTTAGTGAATTAAAGAAAAAAATCAAATGGCTATAGAAATAGGAAAGGATACCTGGACCTACTGGTAAGTCTTATGTATATTCTCATGACATGCCTTGATAGCAATGAGATTGGAGGAAGGGCCATTCATACTGATTTAGCAGTACCATGGCTTGGTGAAAAACTACAGATTTGCCAGAACACCTAGAAAGTACCATTTGTACCTTCTAAAAGACTTTCCCATGTCTGTTTGGATGCCATTTACTCATACCCACATTTGTAAATTTTATCCTGATCACTGAAGTAATGAGAAAGTAAACCTATGAGGATGAGCCCAATGCACACAATACCAGCCTGCACAGAGCATAAGTGTAATGCATCCACTGAGTGTATTTATGAGACCTGTCTACACTGTTCTGTCAACTTTCTCTTGAGAGCCATGATCATCCTTAGATATAACCAAAGTGAAAGCGCCCCAAGGTGAAGGGACCCTGTCTGTATCTATGCTGCTTGACCTAGGCAAGAGTTGCTTCAGACATGCTGATTATTCCACAAGCCTTTCTAGCACCCCTGAGAAATCTCAGGTAGCCCTTGAGTTGTGCCCCACTTGTGATCCCTCAGGCTGTTTGCTGTAAGGAATTCTGTCTGCCTCTCACCATTATCTGCCAGCACTTCTGATTATCAGGAAAATGTGGGAAGGAGGGAGAGAACATGAATCCAGACCCCTAGGCTATTAGCCTTGTCCTGTTTCCAAAGTGCTGTCTATACCTGTATCTGGCAGCATACAATAAAACAACGTAACAAGTACCTGCCTCACAGGCTTGGCCTGCCTGAATCCTTGATGGAACACGATGGCCTTTCCCACTGGAGATGAACGTATCCCACAGTCACGCTCCACCACCGCTTACCTGAACATCCTCTTGAAGAAAGCTTTGCAGCTTGGCCTTAGAATAGCAGAGCCCATGAGGGTCCTCAGCAGGGCTGGGAGAGATGGAAAACTCTCATGGAGCTTTTCTGTGGAGGAAAAAATTGTGAATTTGAAGGCAAGGTACCTGCAAGAGCACCAAGTCAGGAGCTAAGCTGCGGGTTGCGGGAAATTGTGCCAGCATGGCAACTCAGAGCTGTACAAGTGGAAGGAATAGGGAAGCGGGTTGGATGATATGGGACAAGGTGATGAGCAGGGACTGTGTGGCACTGTATCCCAACTATAAATAACTGCTCTTCTCTCTCAGAACATCCCTGGGTTTGGATGCAGGCTGCAGGCAGGCCTCTTACCAGTTCAGAAGTGATGCACCTGAGCATACCTCCGCTGGGTTTTGGGAAAGGTTGGGTGTCAGGCCCAGGCTGACCTCCCACACCACAGGCCTGTGGTCAGCCACCACCAAGAGGCAAAAGGGCTGCTGGCCTGGGGAGGGGCACAGCACTGCTGAGCGGAGACCTGTCATTGGCTGGTGGCAGACCACGTGCCAGGGAAGGTGTTGCCAGGCGGAACAGCGTCATCTGGCAACGCAGGACAGGGGCACAGGCTAGGGTGAGGAGAGCTCACCACCATGAGGCCGAAGGAAAGGGGAATGAAGCCGCCACAGCTGTGTGGGTCAGTCCGCACGGAGATCCCCTCCTGCCTCTGGCTGTGGTCAGTCACACTTGTAGACTTTCCCCATGGACTCTCGGGAGAGATTCCCGGCAGTGTGGGTGGAGGCCATCCTGGCCAGCACCTAGCGACAATACCAACAGCCAAATAAATTTCCGATGTAAGCATTTTTATGTGGCACGGTATCCTTTCAGGGGTACTGGGCCATGGAGTCACCCACATCCCTCTGTGGGTCAGGTGGCGGCAGCCTCAGGCAGGGGTCTGGCCAGGGAAAGGGTGAGGACGGTGCTTCCCCACAGCACCTCTGAAAACGTCCCTCAGGACCACCCAAGCCTGAGGGGGAGGACACCCGAGACCGAGGGGAGGTGGGCAGCCAGGCAGCTTGGCATCAACAGGCTGGCTGTGGGATGATCTTATAAGACAATACAGAGGCAACCACAGAAATCAACATATTAAGACTAGTAATCTGGAGGTGTTCATATTTTGTGAGTATGCACAGATATCATGTGTACATAAAGAGAAAATATCTTCTCTTTCCATGGTGTGTAAAAAGCAAAGTAGCTTGTATATAGAACAGTATATGAAGCTTCCTTATTCCTTTACCCACTGAAAACTTTACATATGTAACATAGTATGGTGTATATGCTTGCAAAACATATATTTACATCATCAGTCATTCACAGAATAATGAATTAATTAAAATAAGAATATTTCTGATTTCAAGATGAAGCAGTCCTGTTTGTGTTTTTTTGTTTAAAGGGAAATGCATAGGTCAGACGTTATATCTGGGATTAACATTAGTCTCTTAGTTTCACACATAGATTAAAATCTTAATACTTTGTGGCTAAATCTCATTACCTCAAAAAAAAAGGGATAGAAATACCCTTTATCCAGCTTCATTTGTCCTTCACTGCTTTTGATGAATATCCTACAGTTATCTCCAGAGCACCTAGTACCACCAACAAAATTCATACCTAGGACTTTCTGTTGTTATACCTCTGTTAAAAAAAACATAAAAACAGAAGCAGAAGAGAAAAGGATGCTGAAAAACAGCAAAGAGGAGCTTTCCACTGGTAGTTCCATGAAACAGTCTTATGAAAACTTATGCCAGGCTCGAAAATAGATGTCAACACTTTCCTACCACTATGAGTGAAAGGAAGCACTCATCATCTATATATTCCTACAAAAAGGAAAGTGTGGCACATAGACAACTCCACACTGCTCCATGCAAAGACTCTTACACTGTCAACCACTACAGCTGTGACACCATGCCACTGTTGGGTTTTTTTTCAAACCTTCTGTAGAGAAAGATAGTTTTCTCTAGTGTAGCATATTAACATGGATACAGTAGCCATCAGTTCTTCTGTACAGGCTGAAATCTTGCAAATGAGCAATTCACAAAAAATAAAACCCTGCCAAACAAAGAAATCTGGCAGTATACTAAATAAAATGTAGTATAGCTTTTCTGCAAATCAAAGAAATTCAATTGCTAATAAAACTCTAAAAGGAAGGCTTTTCTAGCACTAGGCAGGTCAAGCCTAGAGAAGGAAAAAGGCACATAGGAAATGAGCAGAAGAGTCTGGTATTTAAAGAAATGTTTTCTTTCCTGAAAGTCAAGAGGAAGAAAAAAGATGGAGACAAACTATAGCAAGATCAGGCAAGGCTTTTATAGCCCTTTTGCTCTAAAAGAACATGAGACGTTAGGCTGTTGCTGTCTTTAAATAGCTAGATGAACCCAACACTTTTTTCCCCTCTACCTAGTGGTTCTCTCAGCTGGATACTCTAGAATAAAATATCTTCCCTCTTCTAGCATTTTGCTGTGAGGTAACCAATTTATTGTTGCCATATCTTTTTTTGGTAAAGACAACATAGCCCAATGTTTTATGTGTGAATGGCATGAGTCTTCATATCTGTGTCTAGGTGGATTTAATGCACTAGTAGTAAGTTAAGTAGTAGGTTAGGAAAAATAAGCTGAGTTTTGCTTCCAAAATATATGCTTAATCACCTGTTTCTGAAACAAACTTTATTTTACTGACTGATTTAAATAAAACCAAGGTTTTAAAAATCTGATTGGAAGCTAAGTGTTAAAGACTTTCCAAAACTGAATTACTTTAAGTGTTCATATGTGGAATTAGTCGGAAAACTTCAGGACAGATACTATGCTACATCTTCTTGTTAGAAGTCTATTATCCAATAAAACCCAGATATTCTTATCCAGCATGAAAGATGACGCTGCCTTATATCATGTTTTCCTTTGGCTTCCATGTATTTATCTTCTCTTTCAAATTCTAATCTGAATTCATTAATACTATTAAGGAAAAACTTACACATTTATTTATTTCCCTGGATCAGCTTTTCCACCATTCCTGAGTATAAGCATTTCATTTGTCATCCTTTCAACTTATCACTGCTAGCTTGGTAATATTTACTATGGGTCTTTGTTATCACACCTACAATTGTATGGGGTTTGGTTTGGTTTTTTTTTTTTTTTTTTTTTCCAGAATCAAGGGATAAACATTACATGCTTCTCTCAACTGGAGTTCAGTAATCTCCTGAAGTTCCCAGTTCTGATCTCTCTATCTTTATTCTAACTATGAATCTTGCCTTTAGTCCTGATGGTTAAAGTTATCATCCTAACTTGAAACAAAGCACTCCTTGCATTACTGGAGCCAAATCTAGATGATATGTTGTCTTTAACCCCAATTCCTGACCTTGCAGACCACCTTTCCTATCCCTTCTCTGATCTGCTTTGTATAAACTGAAGAACTTTTTTTGCCTGAAGATTCTGCCTTTGAGGCAGATAAAGATCCAAACCACTGCAGAAAGCTTTGTAATGAATGCCAACACCTTGAACTACACTCAGGAACTAATTAGCAGTTGATGTAGTAACAAGTCAAGAAGCTGTTAATTCACACTAAAAAAAAAGTCAAGTCTACCTGAGTAATTCATTGTCAACACACTAATTTAGACAGATGTTTACAACTGGCACGCACATATAGTACATATGTACACACACATCTGTCATGGACTGTATATATACACACGCTTAAGTTTACAGGTGATAGTATCTCACTAAAGCACAACAAAGCATAATTTCTTGAGTAGAACTTTCCCTGGTTTAAGAAAACAGCACTTATTTTACTGGAAAAGATGTACAGACAATGGACTCATTAATTGTTAGGATTCTGCAGGGATGACTGCTTGTATGTCATTGAGGAACATACTAACTACTGTAGGTCACGGATCCAGTTTATGTCTTTATTTCCAGCAACCAAAAGGAGTCAGTCTTCCCTCATGCCTCTTTAAGAAGAGATCCTCTCCATGAGCAATGCATGCCCAATGATATGGAGATAATACATAACAGGATTTGCTGCATTAGTATAAAAAATAGAGGTTGGTCATATCTTCTCATGGCATTCCCAGTAGGTTATGCAGGTCCACCGTGCTGTAGTGTTTCACTTATAACAGTGTTACTGCTTATAATTTCAGCTAAAGCACAGCAATACTTTTTAATAGGTCCTGTGCACTGTGGTTGGGCACCCGAAGGTGCCCTGCTCTGTTGCCATGCTCCCTGCTGCTCCACGGGCCCTGGGAGTTTCTGTGTACTGTACCCTGAATTCCTTTCAGAAAGTAATGCAATTGCATGGCTTAGGATCCAGACAGATATTTCCCATGATTCTTTTTACTTCATCTGTGTTAGCACCATTTTCAGAGCTGCTAAGTAGCATGGAAAGAACACCAGTGAATGTCACAGTCTCCCTGAATGAATATAAAAAAATTGCCACCAGCAAATCTGTAGTCAAATGATGGCCTGTACCTCAGGGCAGTGAGGGTTTACAAGATCACTGAAAACACATTGTTCCTCCTCCTACATATTTTCTTCAAGTAAATGTACTGCATGGTATGTTGCTGTCAGACTCAGCCAGCAAAATCTGACTAGTGCTGCAGATCTCAGATCTTCAGGATGTCAAAAGCCAATTTCGTAGAACTATGCTGAGTTCCTCTTGGAGTGGTAGCGACAGAAATCTGCATATGAGTTCCCCTTAGCATGAAAACCTCTCAAACATGGAAACCTCTCAAAAAATATTTTGTTACTTATCAGTAGCTAGTCTGGTGCTTAGTTTGGTACAGACAGATAAATCATCACTTTTTTTAGTGACAATGAGCACAGTTCTGAAGAAGATACTATCCTCCTACATCATAAAACACAGCACAGAGACCGACGTAGGTCCACATATAAGTGGTTATGAAAGTGTTTGTATAGTTAGGATTATATAATTATGCTGTAACCACTGATGCAACACAGATATTTTCTTTTTAAATTCCATCCCTCGTAATTCACAGATACATAAAGGTGATGATCCACAATACTGCAAAGCTTGATTAATCAGTACTAAGTTACTATTCATGTGGAGATTCTAGAAAGGTTCTAGATAGAGGATCTCTATAAGGTTAAATTCTTTTTATTTCATTTGAGAAATGGAATTTCTGCTCTGATGGCAGTAACACTAAGGCATTGTTCTTTTCTCTAGTCATCCTGAAGATCCAAATTATCTTTTGTAACCCTGGTTCATGAAGCCTCTGCTGGACAGTTGCACAGGTAATAACATAAGAACATCAGGGCAAACACCCTGTTTCTGACAAGTCCAGGTGCAGATATTCTGGAAAGAACAAGACAAAACTGTAGCACTACTTCCCCTCACAGCTCAGGAATGTCTTAATGCTACAAAAACTTTAATGGACTCTTATTTCATGCATTTGTCCAGTTGCCTTTTGAATTCACGTAATATTTTAACATCCACAATGTTCTGTGCCAAGGAGTTTCACAATTTAAATATACACCGTGTGAAAAAGCATCTCTGCTTGATTTGATTTCAATCTGTTATCTGCACAGGAATAAAGAAGGTCTTTACACTCCAAGTGGCTGTGGAATAAAAATAGTGTATTTGAAAAATTTAGGAATAGAAGGAAGATACTGAAGCTAGCAGTGGAAAAGAAGTATTCTTCTGTTGTGATATGAATTTGTTTTTCTTTTAATTATTGTGATAGGACCAAAGGAGAAATGTTTTTGCATAGATTGGAGCAATAAATAAGCATCTGCTAAGCATTTCCCATAGATGTTTTACTTGGCATATTATAACCCAGCTGAAACTATTCTGCTTTCTGGAGAATGACCTGGTATAGGATTTACATATGGCACCATGGTATAATTTCAGGCATGACCATTGTACAAACAAGCCTCATATGGCTGGGTGAACACTCTATGCTAGAATCATACAAGGAGCCCCTGGCTCAGCTTTAGCATTTAAGCAAGGTGACTTGTTAGATGGGTTAGAACGTTCTCGGAGCAGTATAGGGCACTCAGGTAAGCAAAGAGCTGACCTCAGTATCCAACAAAGTCATGTGGAATAACCTGGGAGGACTTAGACACCTATTAGTTGTTCTTTGATGAGTATATATCCCTTTGTACTTTGCAGCAGATCAGTCTAACCCACATCTCAGTAAACCTATCTGCAAACTTGTTTTAGTATCTTGCATTAAAATGCCATAAGATTTCCAATAAATAAGCATTAAATGTGAAGAGAAAGCACTTTAACATGAGAGGACTCAAGCTAACTTGCCACAAATATGTACAGCGGACTTTGCAAACCAGGACTTAATTACTCCGTATTGTTCCCATTGAGAACCTGACACATAGATTTTTTGTAAAAACAAGTAGGAAGGTCTGTGGCTTTCATCCTTGCTGGAGAGTAATTTCCTGTTTCACTGCAAAAATTAAAAAATAAAAAGTAGCATATGTAGAAGAGTATATTCGTCTGTATGGCTACCTGTATACTGGGTCAATACAATATTCCTTTTGTATGTGTTACCATCATTTGTTTCCTTTGTTGATACTATGATTTTGTTATTGTTGCTGTCAGTGGCAAGGGTGATAATGGATTTGTTATTCATGGAATTATCTATCTATGACTGGGAAGCAGACCTGACTGTAACACTCGTATTTCTATAATATATCTGGAATTATGCATTCGGGAAATTTGACAGCAAAATGTCAAAACAAAAGCAGATTTGCTCTGTTGAAGGTACTTGAAGACAAACGGTGTTACATCAGAAGCTTGTATCTGGTTCAGACAGGCTATTTACTGCAACAAAAAAATAGCCTTTGGAATTACTTTCTGCTTTCTATACCTCATGTTGAAAAGGCTACTGTGGTGCCCTGTCACTTACTTATCAGCAGAGTAGGGGGCAAAGATGAACAGAAGTCACCAAAAGAGTTAAAGGAAATGATCACTTCAAAAGACTGATTTCCTGTAGCCTTGAAAAGTGAGGGTTTCCTTCGGTAGCGTATAATAGTAATAGCTGAGTACATCTCCTCCTTTACAGGCATTGCTAACACCCGTGTGAGGCATTATTGATTTTCACACAAGAGAATGTCTGCTTGCTTGTTAGAGCTACGGTAGTACTCACAGGAGGCTGTACCAAGCTCCAAAAAGAAGCAGTGATAAATTCCCTCATTCTGTGTGAGGGACAAAATATTCCTTTCCCTTACCCTCCAATACCTACAGTCTGACAGCTTCTTACATCGATGTTTATGCATCACCAAACAGACAGTGGGAGTTAATTCTATGAAAAAATTAGGTGATACATTTCAGATTACAGTTGAAAGTAGAGTTTAATTGTTTACCTAAGAGGAAGTTGACACCAAAAGAGTTCTGATCACCCAGAGACATTAGGTTTAATGCATTAAATTTTTCAAAAAGATACCATTTCAATACTGTTATTTGCAATGAGTATAGCAAAATTGCAATTAGCTCTAACATCAGGCTGAATCTTTTGCTAGAATCTTTTACATAGGTGGTAAGAAAAGACTGACAGGGTTTCTTGCTACAGATGCAGGTGTGACTTCTGTACCTGCATTGAAGGTTTCCAGCAGACCTATGCGTAAAGAGACATCTGAGCATTCAGTCTGGAAAATCTATGGTGGCTGTCACACAACACTCTCTCTCTTCACCTTCTTAATTCTTATTTTGCTTATGACAGTTGGTAAGTCATCTTTTTAATGGCTCACCACAGTTTTAATGCACAACTTCAGACCAAATTGTTTGAAACCATGACTTAATTCATGGAATCTATTAAAAAATGTGTTGACAGCCTTCATTCCAGGAAGAAAATGTTAATTACTTGTATCACAGTAGCACTCAAGATTCAGGCCATATTGCCCTAGATTATAGATATGCATAGTTCTTGTATCTGACTGTTTTTTTCTCAAAATGGAATTGACTGATGTTAAGTACTGCCACACTTATTTTGCACAAAACAGAGCTAGCTATTATTATTGTATAGGTGAGGAATGGTGCCAAAGGCATGTTAGGTGAACTGTCTAAGGTCGCAGAGATCTGTGGCAGAGCAAACAATCTCTCATGGCTGTGTCTCCTGAGTCTTTCTCTGGCACAATAAGAAAGAATCACCTTTCCTGAGGACATAATGTCCATATGATAACAGAGAAAGCATATGATGGAGAAACATGACTTTTAAAAACTGGCCGTTCCTACCTGATGTTTTGTATACCAAAGCTCAATTTTGAGATATCCTTGGGTCTGGGTCTCGGAAAAAAACACTCTGCAAGTCCACCAAACCCAAAATGCTTCCAACTGGGCATTTAAAATCTGGGGCACCCAGATCAGTGGCTGTTTGTGAACATTTGCTCTTACAACTGTGAGTTGACCTATATAAGAGAGTAATTCAGAAAATGTCTGGAGTCTTATTTTGTTCAACAGATCTGTAACTGATATGGGCTAATGAAATATCATTCACCATAGTTCCTAGCCAGATTCACAACAACTTCTTGGTCCATCTGTTCACTGAAGACACAGCATTTTACATATCTCTTTGTACCCATATTTGTAAAGTCTGTATTTAACTTCCTCCACTATATTTGTGGTCCTTTCTCAGTCAGAAATACAGAAACAAGTGGATTCAAGAAATAGAAAATAATATCAATTGGGTACAATAAGAACATAAACCCCCTCTCAAAAAAAAAAAAAAAGCACGCTTGAATCTTTACTGAATAATCTTTTGCTATTCAAAAATACATATTTATGTGAATTCACTTCAGAGTTCTTGCTCTTCTACCAATAATGAACCACAAATAGCTAAAGTGAACAGCACATGAATAACGAATAGGCTAAATATTAATCATTCAAAATATTCACTAAGTACTTAGAATTTTTAACTACTTTAAAAGAATGACAACTTTGTCTGCTAATCATGTCTTCAGCAAAAAGGAAATGAAATGAATAAGTAAAGATTTTATTTTATGCAACCTCTGTGGATGGTTATTACCAAGCTTTTACATATATATTTTTCTTATGGATACTGGTTACATGTTGGAACAATAATCATATTTTTTAAATATGCTGCTCACTTATTTGTTAGAATTTTTGATGAATAAGTTGTGTTTCTCTGTTTATAAGACATAGATAAAGGTAAGGGCTCTTTAAATTAGTTTTTTCCCAACAATACAATTTAGTGTATATGTAAATGAAGCCATAACATTTAAGAAAATGTGCTGTCATAAACATTACAGGTTTTTATTGATTGAAAGGATCTGTATGAAAGAGTTAAGTTTGTCTTCAGCACTGTGTCTGTTTTCTTTTATTGTCTTAACTGCCAGGAAATGAAGCCTGATTATAAAAGACTGATGGAAAAAAATAAGTTAAAGGAGCCAACGGTTCATTTATGAATTTTTAAATAGAGATACACACAGGTAACTCTCTTGTTTATACCTAGCCAGTCTTTATAGAAAGTGCGTAAATATATTTACTTGCAATAAACAAAAATTTGAATCCTCAAAGTTGTAGCATCCCACTGATTTACTTTTCTTTCTTTTTTGAGTAATAAGCTATTGGTGAAAAGGGGTTAAATACAGTTTCTAAATGAAAAAGTGTTTTATTGTGTCAAGTGTCAGGAAGTGAGTAGAGGTGCAAAGGAAAGAGAGAGCGAGAGAATAAGATCGTTAGAGCTGATACCATGAAGTGTAACATAAATTCAGAGATGACAGAGCAGGTGAGGTCTTTGAAATGCAGCCATCACAATAATGTCACCTACAGCTGAGAATCCACAGAAGAAGAAAGAAGGGGGGGGGAAGAAAAAAAAAAAAGAAAAAAAGAAAAGAAAGAGAAAAAAAAAAGAAGGGAAAAGAGAGAAGAAAAAGAAAGAAAAAGCATAACCACAGTCCAAATGTGATCTAAATACAGAGCAACAGACTTTAGTATATGGAACCTACTGAAACAATATTTCAAAAAAATCCTTTCTAGTAAGCATTGTGTAAAATAGTAAGGATATCATGCAGACTTTCCATAGGAAGTATGTCATTTCTCTTTAGCAAGTAACTTTCTTGCAGTGCCAGATTCTGCCTTATAGAATCAAATTAGAAACATAAATTGCATGAACATTTGGCCCTACACATATTGTTACTTTGACTGTTCCTTTTATCTTGTCAGATACCACAAACTTTGAAAAGTTTATTTGTGCTCACTGTGATAAATTCTCTATTGCATGTAAGTGTACATATTTGCACCAATAGGGAATGTTATCTTATACCAGACACACTTTTGTTTTCATGTAAAGGTTCTTCATGGCTATCCAAGGATATGATCGCAGGAAATTTTCCTTCTATTCTTTCCTCCTAATGCCACAGTATTTCACCTCATAAACAACAGGTTACTCTTCTTAATTGTCTCAGCTACCTGCGTCCCATCGGTTTTGCTGCCCAAGGGTAAAATCCTGCAGTCAGGATTACTCCAACAAAGCTCACATTGAATTGAATAGGACTGTTACTCACATAAGGCTAAAAGCCCCTTGTCTGGTTATGCAAAGAACTGATATACAAGGTGGGCCAAGTTTTCAACCACTATAAATCAGCGTAGCTCCACTACAATGGGACAGAATTAATGTGCTTCAGCCAAGGAAGTGGTGCTACATGTGCTACACTTTCATACTATAAAAGAGATATTTGTTACATCAGGAAACAGGGTTGATGCTACAGCAGCTTTGTCAATTTGGAAAAAAAAAAAAACCAAAAAAGAAATTAAACTTAAACAAAAAAACTACTCCACAACATTAGGACTCCTTCGGTCCAAATGTTGCATCTAGTTATGATGAGAGAACATATAACAAACCATATTTCATCAAAGAGCAAACTTTGCAGGGCTCATACAAGATTCATTCCTGTTTACATTACATGTCAGATTCCTAGCAATTTCTTTTGCTGTTAATGTACTAAGAGCTGTGTTGCATCTTATGAAATCTATTTAAGTTTCAGAGTTGGGAAGAGGAGGAATATGAACTTTTTGAGGAAGGATTAGAAAGAAAGGCACTAGAAGTCAGTGTGAAAAATGAGCACTATCTAGAATAACAGGGAGTATGTCAGACTAGTATAAAAGAGAAGCAAGGCACACTGACAAAATCAAAAAGGAAAAAAAAGACTTTTCAAATTCAAACTTCTATGTGCTACCAAGTATTCTGAAACTAAAACAGTTTTAAGTTTGCCAAAATAGGAAGCTACTTGTTGAGCTTCAGTAATTTATATGCCATTTGCCTAGATTAGAAAGTCAACATGGGATGATGCTCTAATAATTAACATTTAACTTGTCATGTGTAAGCAATTACTTCAGTATCACCTTCTTCTATGCCACAAGCATATGTCTTATGTTTACCTACAATGGAAAACAAGGACAAAGGGCTAAAGAAAAGTTTATAAAATATAGATATTTTCTAGAGTGAAGAATTTCTACCCAACTGTTTTTTTTAAACAGACATGGTGAAAACAAGAGTCTGTTTAATTATTCTGTAAGACTAAATTGAAGCTGACTACTGCAGAATACATTGGTGTAAGGCTTCAAGAAGAGCAGTGCAGTAATTTCTAGTTTGTTTTCATTGATGGCTACTACTGACAAAGTATCCTAATTTGGGAAAGTTATTCTAGGGAATGAGTTCCTTTGTCCTGAAATCTATGCACCCCGATGAACCAGTTGGCCATGTAACACATTTTCAAAGAGCTTTTTAAAGTAGATATAGTAACTGATGATATTTTAGACCATCTCTCTACACACTACTCACCCAGTATTTATGATACAGTTCTTTTCACAGCTATTAACAGGTAAATTTGACTGCTTTGAGGAAGAGAGGCTGGACTAAATGATCTGTAGAAGTCTCTTCCAACCTCAAGCATTCTGTAATTCTGTGATCTTTTCAAAGGAGTAGCTCTGTTCTTTTTAGAATGCTCTGTTTCAGGAAAAGGTTCAGCTCAGATTTAAATGGTCTAAACTCCACCTTTGCTCTTACCTACACTGTTTTTTAACAGCGAGGTGTCTTTGACAGCATGGAGTTACCTTGTGAGCTCTTTATTTCTGTAGTACTTGCACTACTGCATTTGGCTTGGCAGGGTAAAAACCCCAGAATAACTGGGGTGGGATTCTTGGAGTTGAAATCCATGCCCTGATTCTTTTATTTCTGTTGTTCTAAATTGCATTTCTATTGTATTCTATTTCCACCTGTATTCTTACTTTTACCCTGCTATTCTTTAGTCTATGTGACTTCTATAGTAAACAACACTACTTCCATGTTGTATTTTCTTCTTGGCCAAGAGTATGTTCAATGAATTTGCAAGCAACTTCTCCAATTCTGTTAGAACAAATAGCAAAAGTGGTTCCCAGACTTCCTTAACTAGCCAGCTAAATCTGTGTCTAGCATATCACCAGGTTGCATCTTTTCCACTGCTCTTACCTGTGACAGCTTTTTCTAATACACAGCTTTTAGGTCTGACGTATGGCAGGAGTGGCCATATTGGTTCTCTAGTGGCAAGGGACTACTTAGTGATAATACAGTGCATTAGAAAAGTACACAGAGAAAGCAAAGGCTTGATCCCAGATTAAAAGGATAACAATACTGTTTAGTTTAAGAAGTTTTATTTCATAGACAGAGTGCTGGGCTTTATGCAGGATATAAAGCATGTCTCACAGCAAGGAGGGACTATGCTACATAACAGATTTGCCCTCAGTACCCAGGTCTCTACGTACAACCACCTTCTGCGGACTTTGTGTGAAAAGAAGCTCAGCAGGAAGACAATACAGCTCTTTCTGGTTTGTGATTTCTTACCAGAATTGGAGCAACGATGCTTATTTCCTAGTGTCCACTGAGCTCATCACCTGCCTGCCCCCTCTCCATGACCTCATTTGTAGCAAATCTCAGCTAAATCAGCAACCATTCTTATGCAGCCCAGGGAGCATCATGGAGCAGGATGTTATACAGGCAATAGCCATTTGTAGCTATCTGCAAGCACATCTTCCTCTTTACAAAGGAGCTGGATGCTGCAGTGCTGGGTACCACTGACAGGCTTCAGCTTGAATCACACAGATTAAAGCAAGGGATATTCACAAAATTAGTTGAATATTTTCAGTAATGACAGAAATGGATAAAATAGTCCACAAGAAGGAAATAGATATAGTCCTCTAGAGTGTTTTATAACTTGACTAAAGGTATCATGGATAGCAGGGACTTTACAGGCTGTCAGCATTAACATTAGCAGTTTTTAACCATGACCTGAGCTCTGACAAGCTGTTTCCACACTGTCAGTCTCTCTGCTTGAGCTGGCAAGTCGTATATAGTAAAACTGTCCAGACTTTATCTGTGCAGTTACTTAAAAAGCCTATCTGGTGCATTTGCCTGTCCCACCAGTATGAAGAGAGCCTGGAAAAGTCTGAGTGACCTGTTAATCTGAGCAATCTTATTGGATAGTTAAAAACAAAACATCAACATGCATCACCAGGTTGGCTTGAGAATCCTCACAGCCTTTCTATTTCAGCAGATTTTTTAGAAAATAGCTCACTGCTGCTTAGTGCAGGCATTGATTAAAATACTATTTATTAAAGAGCTGGATAAAACGAATTTCCCTACCTAACCACTAAAATGTTCATTCAATAAAATTTGTTGAGTAGAAGGTACTGATGATTTAGGGGTTCTAATGTTACTAGTGATGTATGCTCTTGATCTTCAATATCATCTGGCCTTTTTGCTAGGCCTGTGAATTCAGTAGCACTTTTCAAATCCTAGCTGTGGGCATGCTACTGTGCACTTGGAATCACACAGGAAGGAGATCTGAGTGTGTAGGATGGCAAGTGAGTTGCAGCATGGCAATCTTGCCAGGTCCCCAATCTGGACAGCAGACTAGACAACAGAGAACTCAGCTGCTCCTCAATCTAGATACAGCAAATAATGCTTAAATACTTTCATAAATCCTAAATTCACTCTATTGTGCCAGGTTATATCTGAGTAAATTCATTCCTTCCTTCTTTTACCAAAAGTGGTACTGCATTTCCTAAAAGATCCTCGATTTTCATTAAGAATAAAATGATATTTACAATTTCTAGAAGCACAAACCTGTCTGCACAGTATGAACAAAGTTTATAATGTCATATAGAAAACCTGAAAGGGTCAGGCTATAAGGTGAAGATTCTAGGTTATAAATAAAACAAAATGCCTGCTTAAGATAATGTAAAATAATCAACACTAAGTATTTGTATTCCCCTCTCAATAGCTGTACCACACAAGACTCAAGCTGGAAACCTGACATTTTCTTTCTAATTACATATGATACCATTATTCTCAAGCAGAGTTCTTACTATTGTGTGTATGTCCTGGTTTCAGCTGGGATAGAGTTAACTGTCTCCCTAGTAGCTGGTACAGTGCTATGTTTTGAGTTCAGTATGTGAAGAATGTTGATAACACTGATGTTTTCAGTTGTTGCTCAGTAGTGTTTAGACTATAGTCAAGGATTTTTCAGCTTCTCATGCCCAGCCAGGGCACAAGAAGTTGGCACAGGACACAGCCAGAGCACCTGACCCAAACTGGCCAACAGTGTATTCCATACCATGGGACGTCCCATCTAGTTTAGGAACTGGGAAGTGGGGGCGGGGAATCGCCGCTCGGGGACTGGCTGGGTGTCGGTCGGCGGGTGGTGAGCAATTGCCCTGCGCATCGTTTGTACATTCCAATCCTTTTATTACTACTGTTGTCATTTTATTAGTGTTATCATTATCATTATTAGTCTCTTCTTTTCTGTTCTATTAAACCGTTCTTATCTCAACCCACGAGTTTTGCTTCTTTTCCTGATTTTCTCCCCCATCCCACTGGATGGGGGGGGAGTGAGTGGCTGCGTGGTGCTTAGTTGCTGGCTGGGGTTAAACCACGACAGTGTACAAAGTTTTTCCTATGCATAAAAGTGCCCATCCCTTTATCCAGCCACTCCTTAGCCCCTTGGCATGCAGCCCCTCTCTCTGCTTGAAGAACTGATGCTTTAAGACACCTACTAAGTCATTACCCAGTCTGACAGGTTAGTGGTAAAGAAGAACCACAAGGCACTGAGACAGGAATGGTTTTCTCGCCTTCCCCATTTAAAGAAACAAATCCAACATATATGAATAAGTAGGTAGATTGCACCTACCTGTAGAGCACTGAAGGCAATCCTGAAGCCCTTAGATCTGTAGGCAACGAGAGGCTTACTTTCTTGAAGTCTGCAAAATAAATAGATGTGTGAGTGTAAACCTGATGTTAAGAACCATGTATATGAATTTCTACATGATGATTACTACATACATACTTTGCTTAGTAGAGAGAAAACTTTGGAGCACAGAATATTAAAAGCAAAAATAATAACTCATGTACTAAAGCCACGATGTTCTTTTGAATTAAATGCTTTAAGCAGAACTTGCTTTACAGAAGACTTTCTAAATAGAAAAACTGTTGCTCTCTCATGCAGTGGCTTTACATTAAGTCTCCATTACAGACAAAAAACAATGAGAAATCAGAAGCAGAAACTTATAGGAGGGAAAAGTTACACAAATATATTGGAGGGGAGAGGGGCATGTCTGTAAAATACTATTTTCTGCAATACCAGTTTAGCACTGCTGGAGACCTTCATCTGCCCAAATACTCTTACAAGAAGGCAATGTTAGATAATCCTCAGTGTTGGTAAAATTTTGAATATTAGGTCAGCTGCACAGCAAGTTCCTCCCTCTGTGATCCTGGTGTGGGAATGTGAGTTCACAGCTGCTGTGGTAGTATATACTTTCATGGGTTTTGTAGGGGTAAAAGATATTTTGCTTTGTATACCTCCCCAGTACAAGTCTTGTCCCATCTCACAATGGAAGAGTTGGAAATTTTCTTTTCTTAGAGCCTTGATGAAACAAAATAATCCTGGATGTGACGTTTTCTAAGCTCTAAGGCTCTTTTGCTGCAATCTCAAATCAGTCCAAAGAAATCTAAAGTAAAAGCTGAATAAGTTGCTAGTGACGTTTCAATTGCAGATATAAAAAGGCAGAATCTGATCCTCCACCTATAAAAACCTGAATGGTCCTTACTGAATTTAATTAAAGTGATGGATTCAATGCAATTATTTAAATTAAATAAGGTTTCTCTTATTCTTGTTTCAATAATTTTATTGAGTTGTGAATCTAAAAATTATTTCTCTCATATCTAGTGGATTCCTGGCATTGTTTGTTGTTTGGGTTTTTTTGTCCAAATGATCAAGAAGCACCATCAGATCCTAAGCCCAGATCTTCTAACAGACCTCATATGCTGAGATACAAGTTGTCAAGTGTTCTCATGTCTGAATTTCCTGTGTAAAACCGGTAAACTCTGATTATTATATTTGGATGACATTGTCTGAAATGTAATGCTTCGAAAGCCATTTTGAATGTATACGTGGAAAGTATTATAGAATTGCCAAATTACAAACCACTATTTATTACCTAATAGTGAAGTGGCACAACAATGTCACCAGATTTAAAAGCACTAGCCCAAAATATTGGATCTTGATTTTCAGTTCCTAAATTGAAACAGAAGTTAACAGTTAGGAACTATCTTTCTCTACCTGTGAGCTGGAAGGCTAAATCAAATCATCCGCGAAACAAAAACCTCCTGAAATGCAATTCCATCTGCAAACTTCAGGGTTCCCTCTTAATTTGAAAATCTGATGTTAAACTCTGCACGTATGTACAGTGGAATGCAACAAAAGAAATGACAGATGAACCATTTAAAGCAACCACGCAGAAATGGGCTAGAGCAGATATTCAGACTTGTCTTGAAGTACATTCTTAGGTATGTGTGTTGTTACATCTGAAAGGTAAGTTACTAATTATAGTAAAGGTCTTTGTGTCCTCACCATCCAAACAGCAGAGCAAGCAATTGATAAATCAGCTAAGCCCATGTCTCTTCACATGCAGAATTATTGGCAGGGGAACATAAGAAATGCAAGGTTTGGTTTTGTTTTTTTCTTTTTATGCTTTGTACAGTTTATGTGTAAACCTAGTCAGATTCAAGAAGCATTTTTTTTATTAGTTTTACTCTGATTTTAATTAATCCTTTTTTTTTTGCTAGGATTACTCTTGTATGTGTAATTTTTTTACTGTGCACCCTCAAGTAAAAGAAAATCCAGTGACCTTGAAAGGAAAGCACCGGAGGGGAAAGGTTTTTGGATCCCAGGGTTCCTTCTCCAGACTTAGCACAAAGGTCCCCTTTTGGAGCCGGTTGTTCAGCCATCAGACTGCTGTGAGATAGGGAAGCCAAATGATCACATACAAACCAACAGCTGATACTGGAACTGGTCACAGCAAACTTTGTGCAGGGGAGGTCATTCTTCTGAAGAGTGTCAACTGACAAACACTTTGAAATCTGTATTTGCTGCTTTGCAAGAAATTTCTTCACAAAATATCCTTTGCCAGAGGTTAGGGAAAGGGGATGAACAAAATTCTTATTACAGGCCAACTTCATCAACTTGTAAACAGAACTGCAGCAATAGGCCAGCAAACTTCTGTACTCTGAATACTGCTTTGCAAATGAAGAACGGTAAGCAGCTGAAAAATGCAAGGTTGCTGAGCTGTTCTTTAACATTTCTGAATTTATTTATAGCGAAGAAGAGTGTGTTCTAAATCTCAGTAGTGGCTTATATTAATGAGGGTTCCTCTAATCTTTTCCGTGCTGGAAATAAGGTGTTAATAGTTCTAAAATGAAATAGTGCCTAAAACACAACTCAGTCATTTTCTTCATTGTTCAAAGTTATTTGCATAAGATACATCACCCTTTGCAAATATTTACTTTGCTATAGCCAAAGACACTGCAAATTATATGTGACGAGTTTGAACTCCTGTCTTTCACACTTGTCTTTGAGTCTGTGTCTTTCACTTTTGCTGGGTTTCAGAAAGATGAAGAGAGAAAAATAATTTCTTTCTTGAATAAGATCCAGCGTGGACTTCAGAGTGAAAGACCTGAATTCTACCTCTAAAATTTTATTACAGCCTGATTAAAAAGATGGGGGGAAAAAAGGAGCTGTATTCATGGGCTCATTACAGGCACAAAAAGGAGATGCTCATACAGACCATAGAGAATTTAAAAGATTTATTTATGATGTATTACTGTAATTTTTAATTTAGACATGCAAATTTTTTAATTTGCACTGACTGCTTTGCCTTAATGGTTTTGATTAATACTTGGAGGTAGTGTTTGTGAAAGAGATTTATACTGTGATTCATCTGCAAAATAATCAAATCATTACCAGCTAATGACAAAGCTGTGAAAAATGATACAGATATTGTGTAACTCCCAGCTATTGCAGTGCACGTGAAGGTACCCAGTACTTCCTGCAAATGTGGACTTCCGTTAATAAGTGCTCAGAAGTTTGCTCTAGGTCCCATCTAATTTGGTAACAAAAAAAGTTGCTCTTAATAAAGCTGTCTGATAAAAGTGGCAGTGATTAATATCCCTGAACCCTACATTCTAGTGAACATGCCAAGGTTGGAGACACCCCTTCTCTTGACCCAGAAAGGAAACCCCATAGAAATTTCTTCCTATTTCTGCCTCTTACTTCAGTACTCACAAACCATAAGGTCTTGTGATAGACAGGAGAGTCCTCAACAACAAGAGTAGATAATGTCTGTGGCTTTCATTATTAAAAAAAAAACCTTAAAAAATTATTGCCTGTAGCTTTCTAAGCATTTTGCAATTATATCTTTCTTGCTTCCTATCATGGAATTCTCCCTTCATTTTCTTTTCTGGGAAATATTTTACTGTGAGACTAATGAAAGAATCACTGGGCTGCTAGTATATGATATTTTTTGCAACACAAGTGCATATACAGAGATGTACATGCATAAACACTCATGCACACAAAGTCCAGAGTCTTACAACTGTCTTTGGCTGGAGGCAATTTCAAAATAACCCCATACAATTAGCTAGCAAGATATTCTTTTGCCTGACTTCAAGCTGCTTTTTATGGATTTATAACAGATTTTACATTTTTTTCAAAAAGATTTTCCTAAAGAGTAGATGAATCAGAACTTTCTGCTGAAAAACAGGAAGAAAACAGGAAGAGAAACTAGTTGCTTACCAGCTTGTGAATTTACACCTCTAAACCAATCTAGATCAACGGATGTAAACTAGAGTAGATCTATTAAAAACAGTTAAAGCTATATGGCTTTAAACCAGTTGCTAATCTGGTCCCATTGGTTCCATGAATCTAAGGATGTAGTTTCACCTCAGCACTTAAATTCAATTTAACTGCACATTGCTGCCTCTTTCCTTCCCCTTGCCAAAGCATACCTTAGTGATATTTCACTTGTATTCAGTGCTGATTCAGTTCAGTTCACTGATCTGACAGAAAACTAACACATCCAAAAAAAAAAGTTAGTTTACTGATGTGACTCACTCTTTAGCTGTGTAATTGCTATAGTTGAGGTAAGGAAGTAAGGGCAGCATGTGGGTGGGGAGGGCAGCAGACTGCCCTTTGGACAGCAACCTTGTTGTTAAATCAGGTCAAGCAATAAAGTCCCCTTTATTACTCCATGGCGTATAGTGGGATCTCAAGCCAAATGCAAGTCCCACAAAATGCATCCACATTCTCTAAGCTCCCATTTTCTAAGCAGAGCCACTGTCAGACCTCTTCAGGATCATAAATCTATCCTCTGATTTTTCTTACCATGTGATTCATTCTTTCTATCTGCCTCTCCACAACAGCCTCTAAAACTTCAACAGCCGGGCTTATGGATTAACAGTAACATCTTCTTTTCTGCCAAGCCCTCCTATAAAAATGCTTGGTTGTCTGATACAGTGATTCAGCTATTATCACTTGAATATCAAAACCTAGCCAACTCCCTACCTTGGAGGAATGCCAGTCTGTGGTGTATACACTCAGTTTTGGATCCCATGAGTCTGTACAACCTATGTACCCTTTTCTGAGCACAAGCTTCAAGTGTCTGAGTTCATTTATCAACTTAGACAACTGATGGGTGAGCAAACTCAAGCCCGACCTACTGTCAGTCAAATAAATTCTTCCTTCATGGGCGGGGTTCAAACCAAAGCCAGTCCTACACCACAGCTGACTTTCCCCATCTGGAGAATCGGTCTAGAGTGTAAACCAAATTCTATGAGTAGCCAGGAAAGTTGAGCTTAAATGTGAGCTTAAATCTAAATTAATGCGATAGAAGTGTCTACTGAGTCCCTAAATCCCTTCTGTTGAAGTAAAGCTATGCCACACTCAAGAGGACTTCTCTCTAAAGCATGTTCTCAATTGTGAACAGCAAGTCTGGCCACTTTATCATTGAGCTTAAGACTCCAGAGCTCTGCTTTCCTCAATGCCTTTTGCAGTCCCCCAGCTGTTTATTCATTCTGCCTCAGCTTTTGCTCAGCTGTGGTTGCTCCTGCTCTGTCACTGTTCTGGGTAAGAAGAATTCTACAGAAACAGAGACTTGTGGGTAAAGTGTCATAAATGAAAGCAGGAGGCAACCTAAGTTTTAAAAAACATCTACAAGTCAAGGAAAATTATGTTTGTTCTACACAAACACGCAGTGAGACAATGTGAGTTACCTTAGGAACTGCCTAGATGGTGCTGTGTGGTGGCTAGCTGGCTGTGTGTTGCTGTATCCGCTCAACTCTTGTTCCTGAAAATGTCTTGGAGTGGAAAGCTGTTAGTAAAATTATGCCACCTCTCATTCTGCATTACTTATCTGTGCTACCAAACAATTAATTAGGTCTCATGTTAAGTATCCATCACACTGCTGATTATCACTTTCACTGAGGTCAGTGTAATGTCCTGCAATTACTAAAAAGGCATTCATTTTCTCTCCTGAAAAAAAAAAGGTCTAGCCTAAAATTACTGATCTGTGACTTCATGAAACCCACAGGTTTCAATACTTAGCAGTGAATCGGTCCAGAGGACTGTGTGTGCTGACTTTTTAGCCCAGCTGACCTGCAGTAAAAAGGAATATTGTCAGCCAAATTCATATAGAGCTGGGGCTAGATCTGCAAAACGATTTGACAAATGCTAAATGTTGCAAATATACCGATACCTAACTTTTAGACAGTGTTACAGAGTTATGCAGCCTGGCTTGTCCTGCTTGCATAGAGAGAATTTGGCACCTATGAGCAGGGTTCACAGAAGCCAACAAGCTAAGCACGGAGCTGCTGAAACAAATGCTGACAGAAAGAATGATTTGGGCTGCACCACTCAAACCCTAGGTAATTCTATCTGGTCTGGTTTCCTGACCCTTCTTAGATAAAGATCTAAGCAAGGTGCATTTACATACTTATTCATGGCATAAAATGTAGGTGCAATTATAAACTCAGTAGCTCAAAGTTAGGTGCTTAGAAAATCCAGGCACTTTCAGGGTTGGGAAGCACCTGAGCTTTAAGGATCTCAGTCTATGTCTCTTTTGAAGTTATTCTCAATTACATCCACAAACAAGCTCCTGCAGTCTGCCCTAATTCAAAACCCAGAGAATAGAGTGGAGTTCTTTAAATCTAACCACTACTTTATTATTCAAGCAAAAATAGTACTTAAAATATATAACGTAATATATACATTTTAACAATTAATCATGTGCTTTGTGGTTTCTTTAGCCAAACTTTTTACAGCATTTGGGTATGTAACCGTTTCTTGGGACATTTTTCTACTGGTAAATATTTCATATACCTGGAAATCTTAAAATGAATTCAATTTTCATCTTTACCACAGTGGTCTCTACCATGTCTCTACAATTAAAAGTAAAGAGCAGAGGATTCATCTCAGTAATAGATTACTAGGGTATAGCCTCAGGCTGAGACACTTGCAAAGTTTTGAAGAGGGTATAAGATTATTGATCTAAGGTGGTCAAATTCAGTGAATCTTAGAAGTTTTTTCTGGGAAAAAAATACTTTTTACCTCCAAACACAGCTGCTTTCATTAGCCTCTTCTTGCATGACAATTTGACTTGTCGTTAGTGATTTCTTACAAAATTTATGTTATGTTTCCTTATCTTTAGTCATGCCCACAGCTGGACACATACATGCACACATATATATGTAAAACACAGGGCTATTATCCTTGATACAGGTTAATTTGACATATTAAATGGGGGGGGTAGGGTTTTAAAAATATTTTATCTGCGTCTAGCATGCCTTATATATTAAAAACACCCAACAATTAAGAAAGACAACCTTCAGTATTTAGAACCAGTAAAATATTCAAATTGTGCAAGGATTGAAGACAGCTATACTGGAACACTTAAGAGATAACTACTGAAGCCAGTAAGAGTTGCAAGTATCCAATGGGCCTCATTAGGCAAGACACTTACAAGACATGGATATAGCATTTATGAGGCAGGGTGATAGTGGCAAGGGACCTGAAATGAATTCTGTCTTCTTTAACATAATCATATGGATATGAACAATTCATTCCACATTGTTGCAACTGGATGGAGCTTCAGTCCATCTAAAATATCCGTATTTGTTAACATTATGTCATTTTGCAACTTGAATAAGAGATTTCGAACATTTCTGCTAAATATGACCAGGCAGATCATAATGAGTTTATACCATTAATACGCAAAATCCACTGGTTTCAGTCTATGTGCAGATGAGTGAATCTGTGTGGCAGATTTATTTCTCATAGTTCACCAATCTCCTTTTGAGTCTGTGAGAAGCCAAAATTCAGTTTGAAACTTAGAATTTTCTCAGATCCATTGTAAAACCACTAATTTACAAATGATTCACTCTGAGAATGGCCAGTTCTGAGTTGTGAAAGTCTAACTGTCTTCGGGTAAAAATTATGCTGGAAATCAGAGACATAAAAAAAAAATACCATGAAAAATTTGCATATATCTTTAGTGGTTTTTCCAACATGTGTGAAACCCCAATCAGTTTAGTTTTGGTTTTCACTACCTAAAGAAAAAAAAAAGAGAGAGAGAGAGATAAAGACATCGTACAATTTCACTTTAAAACTGAAGGAAAAACTTTATAATAAATTAACAAAGACTTTGTAAAGTGTCTTTTTCTTTTCTTTCCAGAAGTACATGTCCTATATTATTGTAGCTGGTTTGAATCTGTCCAGAGAAGCAACTGCATATTGTTGATATGTTGATATAAAAGTTCTGAAGAAAACTTGAACACAGCAGGTCACTACTGGTACCAGCCCAACTGCAGCATCGCAGCACTAAGATGTTTGCAGGCACATGAAACCTGAAGCACCATCAGTTTGTAGAAATCCAGTACTGTCAGACACAACCACCCAGCCAAGGCTTCATTTGGAAGATTTCACATAACCTCTGTGCCACATGTCACCAGGCTCCATAAACCACCAAACCTTCCTTGCATGCTCTAACAAACTTGGAACCAAACACCAATTTTCCGAAGTGTGAAGTCCTGCAAGAAGAGGACAGGAGAAGCTCTCTCCAATAGCAGACTGCTGAGGTTTAATAAATCATCCTGGTGATCTTAGCAAGAAAATCACACCCAAACTTCAGAGAAAGGCAAAAGAAAGGCTACATATTCCTGCCAACCTGACTGTGTGGGGCAGGGCGGGAGAGGGGACAAGTTCTGCCTAGGAAAGGAGGAAGCAAGGAATTTGCTTCCTGGTCCCTTTGAGAAACCAGCAGAAACTCTGAAATATGGTATGTCTACAATATGAGGAGGATGCACACAAACTGCAGTTCAGTCTTATGTCAGTCTCCCTTGGTTACAATACTACACTGGATATCCAAAAACTTATATTGCAGTTTCCCTGTTCCAGAAATTCACCTGTTTAAGCACACAAACTCTTCCATAAGTTATCATATTCAAGCAATTATGGTTCTTTACATTACTATTATATGGAAAAAAATAACTCCAGGAGTAGTGAGAAACCTTCTCCTAATGTCCACTCTATATTTATTCATGCTAATTTCAGAACCATTGCTCTTATGCCACAATTACCTTTCCAGTTAAATAGATGTTCTTTGTCTTTAACATTTACTCCTGAATACATTTCTGAAGAATCATCCTATCTCCTCTCAACCTTTGTTGGTCTAGGCTTAACAAACCATCTCAATTAATCTCTCTTCATGAGAGTAATTCTCCATTCCTATAAGCATACTAGTAGTCTTTCTCTGCTTCTGTTTTAAGGTCATCTTTCATGAACATAACTGGCCAGAACTTTATATAAATTAAATGAGACCTTGTCAGTACTTTGAACAATGAAATAATGTGAAATTGCCTTAGATGATAGTGCATCTTATAACTATAATAGATTTTACAATTACAAAAATTTGCTCTGCATAGCAACTGTTAGTCATCATCCAGGAAAACTAGTATGTCCATATTTCTTTTCCACTATCTTCAACTGATAAATACATATTATATTCAAGAGAAAAAAATCTACTTACTGGTCCTTAAATCCCTGGCTTTGCAATCTGTGCTATTAAATTTCATCTCATCTCATCACTCACATCAACAAAATCATCTAGTTCTCCTTGCCTGATGATCCAATCCTTTGTTAAGGTGATGCTTCCCCATTTTATGTTATCTGTACATCTCACAAATACACATGTACTTCTTACTCTTATATCTCCTATATCACTAATCAAAATGTTAAATGGGATCGTTCCTAGGACCAACCATGAAAACATTTGCGACAATCTCTCCTTTTGGCAGTCCCTTATTCTTCTGACAGTTCTCTTGTAAAAATAATTACTATCTTCAAGAATAAAGTTCAATCCATTGTCATCACCTAAGAAATCTATTACCTAATTAAAAAAGATACTGGTTTATCTAAGATGATCTTCCTTTGTGAAACCAATGTTGTAATTAACCTGTATTCAATTTCTCTTTATGTTCTTTCCTTTAAAATCTGTTCTAAGGCTATACTGCTGAAATCCTGTTTACAAGTCTGTAGTTGCCTGGATCAACTTTGCTTCATTTTTTAGGTATAGATACTATATTGGTTGCTCTCAATCTTTGCATGGGACTTATAAATACACATATTAAAAAATTCTTGATACTAGGCTTGTAGATGCTGTCAGTATAAAGACTGGATGTTGTCCAAATTCTCTGATTCTGAAGTATAGAAACCCAATTTTTGCTTTTGCTTGGATATAATTTCTATTGCTCTATCTTCATTTTCTTTAGATATCTTCTGTTGTTGTAGATTGAAATTGTTCAAAAGAATCATGCAGCTCTGGAAACTCTTCAACTTCAGAAGGCTTTTGGAATGTATCATTAAGTTTGTTATATTCAATAGAGTAACGAAAAAACATGTCACTAAACTTCATGCTGCTTTCGCAGAAAGAGATCGGGAAACTTGAAAAGCTTAGGACCATTGCTTAAGAAGGCAAGAAAAAATAATTGTAATACAGAGATTTACAAACATGAAAAAAAATCAAGTGATGGATCACCTCCTGATCTGCATGGCCTTAGGGGAACCATCAAATGACAAGCACCTAGGCAGGGCAACAGCTTGAACCTGTGATTGAATTTGGAAAGAAAGAACAGTTGTGGTGGATAGGCATGGAGAAGAGAAGTGATCTATCTTATCCTCTTTAGTCATCACCTTTACTGAAAAGTGATACAAAATATTTATTCAATACTTGATCCAGTCCTTGGTGAGGCTTACCTCCTTCCTTGACAGCCCACCATCAGTGTATAGAAGAATCAGTTCCTCCTGGTTTTTGTTTATATGGTTAACAAACTTCAGCCATTTATTTTCTGTGCTAATTCAGAAAGACTTGAAAACGGTTTACTTTTATTTCTATAGAGGCTGATATTTTGAAGATGAACAAACATCTTAAAGCTTAAAGAGTTTACAAATGGTAAACTCTTTGTTCATCCCAAGAATTCTATACTCTTCTCTCCAGTTTTTCTGCTTATCTTTAACAATACCATTGCCCCTTTGAATTAAGAAAATTCCATGTCTGATAATGATCCTCAGTATTCAGATTCTCAAGCCCTGAATCCAACTACCCAGTCTATTAACTAACCTTCCTATGTAACCCAAACTTGCCTTTCCAAAATCCCAAGCTTTGATTATGGCCTTTATTATTGTAGTAGTTAAGTGTCTCACAACCACTAATAAATCTACCTCTCAAATTCCTCTGTAACAGAGGAAAATACCATCACTGTTTTACAGGAAGAAGATAAGGTAAACTAAGTGGTTTGCCTACAGGATCCATGGCTAAGTAAGAACCAAACCCCACTCCTAAAAGCATTATACGTGTGATAATTCTTATTCAAATCTGATGTGAATATGGGATAAAGGTATGTACTGAGCACAACAGTAGTCACCTAAATACGAAATATAAACCTTAACCTACTGAGTTTCTCTTAATTGTACCCCACCCACTAGTTCAAGGTACATTTTTCTTCTTGATTCTCTGCGCCTCTTTAACAAATATCATTTTTACCTGCTTACGCAATCTGGAGCAACTTGAGACTTCAGGGTGTATGCCGAGTGCTTCAAAAAGCACGTATGTTCAAATCAGAATCTGGTATAAATGAAAGCATGCTGATACAGTTGCTGATGTATTTTTGTTTCTGTCTCTCTTTCTTGCATAATATCAGTGCTCGGGCTCCCTCAGTTCTTTGGCAGGTATAGTCCCTTAGGGCCATGGAGATAACAACAGCAAACCCAAACCACCTGGAGACAGTATTTAGTAGATGATTAACCCAATGGTGAATCAGAATGTTTGAAAGAGAAACAAGAAAACAGCAGGAAATAACTTGCACTGTATGGCTGGGAAACTGGAGTGAAATCCCAGCCCCATCAGAGTTAATACTTAATGCAGAAATTCATTCTTGATATTTATGATCTTTCCTGAATAGTTGTAATGTCATTTATTTCATTTATGACAAATTTTGAGATGGGAAAATGATATGGGACAATGTATCAGTTAACATAATAGTCATGCACATACCTGTTTGCTTCTGTGTACTTGCATTTGCTGGAAATTTATAAAGATTCTTTTTTGTGATAATAGGTATAAGAAACCTGTAGAAACTTACCTCTTCTTCCTTTAATGCTGACTCGAGGTTTTGGGTTTTTTTTTCTTGGAATAGCTACACAAACTGAACAACCGAGGTGGGAGAACAATAAAATTACTCATTGTGGCTTTATTTATTGCAAAAGCACCAAACAAAACCCAGTGTCAATCAAGTCTTAATATCTGTTGCTAGGAGAATAAATTAGGAGAATCTTACAACAGTCAGACTCCAAGGATGTTGCCCTGGTATGGACACAGAGAGCATGCTCAGTGGAATCCACCTGGCTTCATCGGCGCTGGCGATCTTCCATATCGCCATCAGGGAGTCATTTGGATACGGGTTTCTGCTATTTGAGCTGAGGAGGGGGCTGAGATGGGGTGGAAGGTCAGAGTCTGAGTGAGCTCACGAATCATGGCTAAATATTCTCAATGGGTGCCAACTTTTAAGAGCCCTGAAGAGCCTCCATGGACAACACCCATGGAGCTGGAGTCTCCACTGAGCAGGGCCCCAGATAATTTTTGGTTTGTGTGTTTGCAATATTTTCTTATCTGTGTTTGATCTTATTCATGCTAGCAAAGTTATGTATTTAAAGGAGACCTAAGATTTGGGGGAGGGAAGGGGGGCGTGTCTTTGGATTTTTTGGAAGAGACAAATACATTACAACCATAGGAAGAGGTCTATATGGGGGAGGAGAGCAAGAGAAAGTAACATGGGAAATTTTAGTATTCTTTATTGTCACCTTGATGATAGGGGCTTTGTCAAGCCTGAAGTCAAGAACCCAACAGGCTTCCTCTGAGCACAGCCTTAAATTGAAGCACAATTGTGCTTCACTGTAAAGTCACTGGGACTACTCGTGATGATCCACGTAAATTAGGCATGTGTCTAAATGCGATGCGGGACTATGAAAATTCCATTTCGAAAATACCAGGAAGTTTTGGAGGATGTTATTAAGTAAAATCTTTGTTGGTTTTGGTTGGTTGGGTTTTTTGTGTGTGTGTTTTTTTGTTGGTTTGTTGTTTGGTTTTTTTTTTTAATAAAGTCACTGTGTTACTTTTGTAATATGATAAGGCCTTCTGGATTGGTGGTCTCTGGCAAAATTCTGGGGGAAAAAAAAACCTTCAGGGCAGCAGCATACTAGGTAATGTCAAATTAAAAATAAACAAACAAAAACCTCCAGTAAAAAAAAAACAAACCACATTTCTCCCCATTTCAAGGGAGATTTTTTCTTTTTTTTTTTCACTGAAACTATTAAATAAATATGCTTGTATTTTACAAGTGTGCTTGCTGCAAAAAGTGCAATCTATTTGTACAGCAGAGAGAATGAAGGACTTACTGCTTAAAGGCACAAAACCGGTGTGTAATAGGATTCTGGCATCTTCCCAGACAGCTTGCAGACAAATTCAGAGACGAACAGAGAAGTATCCTTTTTGAAGTATATTTGGCCAAGGTCTCATTCACAAACAGATAAAACCAACACATTTCTGCATGATAAGGGTCAACAGAATAGCGTATTAGTTTGAGAAGAGAACCCATCTGCAATTTTCTTATATAAAAATATACGAGGACACAACAGGAAAGCTGTCAGCATGACAGTTGGAGGATTCTGCCAAGGAGCCAGATGCTAGTGTCAGAAGAACATGTTCCACAGCTTGGCATCTGGGTTCTCTCATTGCCCTCCAAGAAGGAAGAAAAGGAGGAGTGATAAGATATGCCTAAATGAATAAAACTACAAGCAATTCCACCACCACCCCCAACATGCTCAAATCACTACTTCTTTTAGAAAATCCTTAGCTACATGTTCTCCTACATCTTTTAAATTAAAATGGAAGGTGTTAAATTTAACCCACTTGTGTTTTAGTATGTTTAAAAACCATTTGCAGTTCTGAATACGTCTCACATGATTTTAACTGCTCATGTGTGTAGCTGTGCGATTTATTTATTATATTTTGTTCGTTTTCCACAATTTTGCTACAGAATGGATTTCAAGTTCAATTTTTAGCCCATGTCATTCTTGGGGAGGGGAGGATATAACACCACATTTATGGTTGAGAGCTAAGAATAATTACAACTTTATTCTTTCTCTGAATAGTTACTAAGAAAAGCTCAGAAATATCTAGGGCAAAACGCTAAGGGTCAGTTTAAGACCCAACAAGTTCATGAAGCACCATAGGCAATCACCTCATTATGGGATGTGTGTAGGGAAGAAAACACTGTTCTTAAGACAGCTTTGAGAAAGCCATAGTTGCCGCACAGCCTCCCTAATGATTCTGATCATAGAGCAGCAAGGCTAAGGGTGTGTTCATAGTCCCAGGTCCTTTAGTCACATCCCCTTGTTATGGGCAACTAAGCCTTAGCTTTGTATCCATGTTCCTTTCTTGAGTCTATCACCATGATGCCTGAAAGTGCAAGCCTTGACTTGATTCTCAGGTGCTGTTAGATCTCTGCCTTTTTTCTGCTGACCAACTCTGATCAGGGAGGATGGAGTGGTCCCTTCCGGTAAGTTAGCTGCATCCCACATGTGAAGCTTTAAAAATGAAGACCAAACTCCTGATGGTTTTGAGATCTCTGCGAAAAGACACCAGAAGACAGGGATCATATACTTTTACCTGTCTTGCAAAATAAACTGGCTGGTCTCCTCTGAGCTGACAGATTTTTTTAAGGTTAGACATTTCAGAATTGCAAGTGCCATTTTCATGCATACCTTACTCTGGATAGATGTTTTGTAGCCACCACTTGCACTGATCTTCCAGAGGGCATAGGACTGGTTTCCACCTAGGACTATTCCTAATTCAGACAAAACAGCAGATGATGGATCTCTCTCTGCCCTTATTTAAAAGCACTTTAAGCCACCTCCAGTACCAGTCCATCCCCAGAATATTGAAGCAGAAGGAATGAGGCAGAAACACTGTAATTTACAAGAAGTTTAATTCCCTCTCCATGCAACAATGTCTGGCATAGTTGCCGGTATTTGTTTTCAAAAGCAATGACTGAGCCCCTTCAGGTATCATTCTTCCTACCTCTCTTTCAACACAGCACCTACAAGAATGATGAGTAGAAATGCTTTTTCAAGTAACAGAGGGGAGTTCAGAAAATAGTATTGCCAGCTCCATCCCAATTTGTCTTGCTGTTAACAGACTGCCAGAAGAGTCTGTTATAATTCACTGTAGGGACAGAAGAAGGAAAGCAAACTATCACTGCTGCTGTATTACCTATTCTTTGGATGCATGATAAAATAGGCACTTAGGATAAAAACTTATGGTGCTTGACCCCCAAATTAAGAAAGTGCTATCCGTATAAACATAGTCAAAGAATTCTTTAAAATCTGAAAAGCGAATCTCTGTTCTGCCTAAGTGACTTCAGAAACACATTTGCTCAGTTCAGAAATCAAAAGGTGATTTCAGTCACTGTCTATACTTTAAAATCCATTTGGGATCTGAAAATCAAACTGTTCTGGCTGCCTCTTCCATCAGCACTGGCAATAAAGCATCTGCTGTTAAAACCACTCTGACAATGGGATGTCGGACATGAGGTAAAAGAGATCTCAGCTTAGTCTTCCATGGCTGCCACTGACTTAGCAGAGCTCGCAACACAGTAGGAAAACTTACTTTCAATCAAGTCAGTGGATGCGGTGCAAAGGCACATATGGGAAACAGATGAGGAAAAGGTCCATTTCTGCAATAACACTTTCCTATTTTAATTTAATTTTCTGGTCCAGATTAGGGCTACATTATGTTCTTAGTCTTACTGATGGGATATAGAGCTGAGTTTAACTCATTTCCAGAGACATTATGTTTCCTAATCTCCTAATTCTCTTTGAAGGAAAAAATTTTAAAATTCATACCAGCCAGAGCTGACCCTAAAATTAACCTTTTCCTGTTGAAAGCAGAAATAAATCTGATCCAAAAATGAGGAGAATCTTGGTTACTCATGGCTTCCGTTGTCATATTTGATGGAATGAGATATATTCAAAAGATGTTACCAAGTCCCTTTTTTATTTTAATCTCCTTTTCCACTTTATGAAGTGAAAAAAATATCTGACCTTGTCAAGCCAAGGTTGTTTAATTCTATTTTATTTTACTGCAAGGACAGGAAAAATGCTGATCTTGACACCTCTTGGAAAGACACCAATAAGAAGAAATCTAGATCCATTAACTTTTATTATTACATGACTGCTAGAACAACCTCGTGAAAGAAAACTTTTTCACTCAGAGTATTCAGTAGAAAGATCTGTGCAAATGACAAAACAGCAAGAGGACAGAAATGCATAAGAAGTGGTGCTCCTCTGATCAAAGTTTGAGGACATTTGTCATCAAAATACTGAGATCCTTAGAGGATTGATCTGACATGGAGAACTCAGCATGACCCAAAACATTAACAGAGTCTCAAACAAAAGCAGACCAAAGCAGGAATGGGATGGCCTAAGAGGAAGTTAATAACCAGATAGAGTTTTGTTTTCAACAAATTATTAGGCCTATGTTTCTTGATTCCCTGCTACATCATTCAAAAGAAATTCTTCCCCAAATCCACGGAAAATAAAACTTACCTGTAGCCTGAGCAGAACTCTGAGGGACTGTGCAAGCATCATGGTGGTGTTGGCAGACATGAAACACTGCTCTGGGGATTGAGGGTAGCTGGACTGTGGACTCCAGGTACACTCAAGGGCACAGGCAAGAGGTCTGATTCCAGGGTAAAGTGCTAGAGCCACAGACTAGGAATCTGCTCTCCCCAGTACAGACCCAGTGAGCAAAGAGGTCCTCAGATACCAAGTGGTGCCCATAAAGGGCTACCGTATCCCTAAGCTGGGATACTTTACACTCTGAGGTCTGAATCAGTAATGAAAGCATTCTGAAACAGCCTAAAATGGTGTTTTTCTCAAGACCTGTTGTGCTAAAACAAAAGTCAGAAGTATTGAAAATCTCATGAGACTTCCAAACCATCCAGTAGTGCCAAAGAATTCTGCTGACATACAATGGCATTCATAGCAGCAGACCACCCCGGCTTTTCCGGTGCTTCACTCAAATTTCAAAATCTTCCCAAGTCCTGTCCCTGACATTCATGATTTATTTGTTTCTACCTGCAGAAGTGTCGTATATTTTATATGATAGGTTATGCGGAAATCCATTCAAAAAGGAAAGTTTTAAATTCCAATGCAGAGTTTGTTATTTTCAAACTTCTGAGAAATGAGCAAGGAGAAAGAGGGAGTAGGAGTGCTGTGCCTGCTTCATCCTTTTTATGCCACTTTGATTCATGAGAGGCAAACTTCAGTGTATGTTTAAAGTCTTTAAAGATTTAAATTATTAACAAAACAAGGATTTTTACAATCAGTGAACATTTGTTTAGTTTCTCCCTCGCCTCCTCCCTCCCTACCCGACCCCCCAACCAGCACACACAATTTTAGGAGAATATTTTGTTGGCTATAATTAAACTATGTGTGTTAATTAGGATTAGATTTTAAATGCACTGCTTGGGAAGTAGAAAAAATACAGGATCTGAATGAGCCCAAATTGAGATGACACTTGAATTTTCACAGATGTTTCCATAATCCTAATTTCAAATTGATTGTACTTCCTGAACAGTGAGAAGCCATTTTCAGTTATTTATTCAGATACGAACTACTTTTTCAGTGGTTAGAAAATATCCAGTCCTGTCGTTAACTCCTTAAAATAAATGTACACCAAAGAAGATTCTGACTAGCAATAAGCAAGCGGTTCCACAAAACTGAAGAGTATCCATATCGGAAGGAAGACATCTCTACTGATGTGCAGAATCTCTGGTTCTTAAAGATTATTGCTATTGCTGTTGCTGTTCGAGGACACAGTAGGTTGATCCATTGCACCGGTATGTGCCACCATATATTTACACTCCTGTGCTCACAGTGGAGATCTGTAGAATCTATCATACAAAGCCAATGCAACCTGGCTCTGCACCAGGAAAACCTAAATTATTCATCATGAAACCAAGTAGAGCCTGAGGGCTGCTTTGGCTTAATGGCAGCTGGCAATGGCCCCAAGGGACTAAAATAGCAGCCATTAACCCATGTGCTCAGTTGGTATTTTCTCCTTCCCTTTTATCACAATCTCTAAACCAGTGTCAGGGAGGGTTGGCATCTCATTCTCTACAGACACGATCTCCTCTTGCCTGGCAGCTGCTAGAGTCTACTGGAGGAATGGCGTGGCACAAGAATGGCATGCTAGATGACCAAATTCAGCACAATAACTTCATTCACAGCAGTACTATTGGCCTGGTAATGTTGGACCCAGATTTACGAACTGGCTGCAGAAAGGGGCTTATCACTATTATTAATGTATGTCCTTCTGGTCTGACCAAGCCTAGAATTCTTGCTGAAGGAATTCATGCAATTTAGAGCCCAATCCAACCTGATTTGGGAATAGTCCTAAATGATGTAACTCATAGTTTGTTCCTGGCCACATCTGTGGTACAGAATGTTCCAAAAACATCAGAAAGGATATGTCTGAGCAAGTTATTCATTTTCTTTCTAAAAATTTCTAAAAGAATTAATAACTTTTAGCATTGAGTTGGGCTGGGCTTGTGCAGACAGTTTTTATACAAGCTTCTCCACACTGCTGTGCCAGTGATCTGTAACATAACACTAACTGAAAATTAATCTCTCTTTTCACAAAAAAAAATCTATTCCATTTTTTCCTGTTGAAATCTTTATTCCAATTTTATTCTCCCACTTCATCACCCGTTATACAGCAATGCTGGATCTAATGTGAATAGCTGGGATGAATTCCACCAACTTGTGAATATGAAACATGATAACAGAATAACATGACTTTGATTCTGGCACAAGTACTTAGTCTTACATGTGGTGCATTTGTTTCTATAGTATACTAACTATGTGCATTTTCTTACAAATTTAAGTCATGCCATTCTGATTTTATACTCAGGGTACATAAACATAGACCAAGGGAAGCTCTGAGTAATGACAAGAGCCAAAGATGGGGCACTGGAACCACATTCTACAACTAACATACTGCACAAAAATACCAACTACTTTCAAGAAGAAAGGACAGAAGGAAAGCCCTCTGTGGATCAGCTGGCCCTTAAGGAAACTATTTTACTTTTGGAGCAAAATCAAGTGGACCTAATATGAGTCATAGATCCATACTGCCTTTGGGCTTGCATTTGCAGAGCCAAGCAGCTTGAGTCAGCTGCATCCCTATTGCCTTCAAGGCAAACTAGCCCTAAACCTCTACCTGAACTGCCTGGGGAACTTTTGCCTCTCTCCTCTGAAATCAGACTGAGAGACAAAAGTAGACACTGGGAACAGGCAATGAATTCAGCATCAAGTGTGAGTCTGAACCCCAAGTTATTGTAAAGCCAAACTGCAGCACCTGTTGTAGGGCTGCAAGTCAGGACCCTGTAGAATAGGCATATACTTAGTACTAGCAAGTAGCTGCAATAAAAAATAACATGGATATATTTTTTTGTCAATCTCATAGCTTCTTCTTATCATTAAGAACACAGGCAGCTTTTCCCAGTTTGCCTAGGAGCAATCATTCAACCTAGAATAATGAAGACAAGAAACTCTTTAGCAAATGCAGTCATCCTCTGTTCACCACCATCAGCAAAAATGACACCTTTGACTCCCATACAATTGATTAAAGTTTAAGTCCATAAAAGCTGCCCTCACGTCACATTTAGTGTTACTTATTTCATTAAATGTCAGATTAACTGGTAATTAGTTCAATAGAATTACTTAATATTATTACTTCATATAAAATGCTCCATAACTTTTCTGCACATCAAAGCATGTGATTTACACCAAAATCATTACATGTCAATACTTTGGCTCATCAGTATAAAATCAAGATGCCATACAGTGGTGTGTTCAGCTAAAATGAAATCCCTTTTGTTGATTGCTCCTCTTCTGTTTTCCTGTGTACGCACTTCAATATTTCTGAGAATTTTAGGCTAACGGTATCTGTGCTCTGAATGCTGCCTAAAATAGACATCTTCAGGTGCAGTTCTAGCAATGCAAGCAGTAATAACAACAAAATACCTTTCAGTGCTCTTATAATTGTAAACAGAAAGGCTCTATCGTGCCTTACACAGCCAACCTGTATTGACTGCAGTGGGAGTTACATGAAACCGAGGTCAGAATTTGGCCTACAGTTGAGGAAGTAGTGCCAGCAAACTGTTTCCACTGAAAAGTCAAAACAAGTTTATCAACTAAACAAAGTGGATTTCCTGAAAACGACAACAGGTATAGGTGTAATTTCAAGAGCAACTTGAGGGTTTCACCAGGCCTCTCTTTTTTCTCTCTCTGTCTTTTGAGAAACAACTCGTTTTATCAGAAACTGCATGTGTGTGCTCGTATGTGTGAACATATAGTCACTACAAAAGTGAAGTGGTAACCAGCCTGAGGTTTTTCTCTTTTGCTTCCTGGCTGTGTAAGACTTTTTTTTTTTATTACTGTAATTATGAAATTATGGGAGGGAGCGGTATGTTGACCATCATACGCAGGATTGTTACCAGAAAACTTTATCAGTAGTTTTTCACGTACATAAGCGTATATAACTATAAATGCTCAGTACACATATGTACACACAGATTATAGTGCTGTGGTGTATCTGTATGCCTGTGTATGCACGCACAGAGAGAGACACAAACACACACACAGAGCAATATGCATACATACTTACAAATATATTCTGGTATAGCTGTGGTAATGGCAAATAGCCTGATGTAGTTGTACAGCTAGTTGCAGTAGGCTGTATTCAATAATATTCCATAAACACATGGCAAAAGCAAAAAAAAAAAAACATTTTTAAACACATGGGTCTGTTAGTGGTTTTATCAGAAAGCACAGTCCGGAGTTGGATTGGTAAAGGCTGTAAATACTCTAAAAATGCAAACTTTATAAAGCATTTTTGAAACTTTTGGTGAAAGACAGCCTATTCTGTGAAGCATTGGTATCACTTCTAACCTTTTCATTTACTAAGCCACCTCTGAGGTTCAAAAATACTCAACCCATCCTTAAATGACAAGTTCATATCTGTTATTGCTTAATAACACAGTAAAATGCATACTTACATTGCAGATTAACCTAACAGATTGATACCTCAAAGGAAGGGTTTTGGTTGGTCTGTCATGTCTATGTCTGCCTGACAAACAGTTCCAGGAAGGTTATTTGTATTTAATAGACCTTACTGAGAAGTTGTTCTTAGTGCCATAAATTTCTTATTTTAGAAAAAGTAGAATTTTTTAAAAAAATTAACAAATCAGGAAGTTGCTGACTTTCCGGAAACTTCAGTTGAAAAGAATAAATCCACAAAAAGAAAAACAGTACTTTAGTTTGAAAAAAAAGTCTGGTTTCACAGAAAAGGGAATTTTGGCAGATACACTGCTCTTTTGAAGCAAAGGTAAAGTCACAGTCTAACGCCTGACCTAAATGCCTTGCTTACATATTAAATGAGTGTCTTGGAGGAACAAGTCTCATGATACCTTGCATAATTTCACAGAGACTGACAAGGTGGGAGAAACCCAATATGAATCCTTATCAGTGGCTTCTTGGAGCACCAGCAAAACTACCCTCCAGCACACAGCTCTGCTCCCCCTCCTGTCCCCTGGTCCAACCTCTGCCCCCCAGCTCTTCCTTCCCCAGCCACCTCTCCTGCCCAGGAAAGCTGGACAGCATCTGCTCCCTAAGATTGCTCGATACACAAAGATACCTGAGTGAGGTTTATCCCTAGGACTACATGGCAGAACCACGTCGTCAAATCTACCGCAGAAAACTGCTGTTTGGCTTTAGCGAGGAAAATCGGGGAGTGCTGAAACTTTGCCTTTGTATCTCCTTTTCTCTGAAGACAGACTATGCACAAGCATTGTAGGGTACGTGTTAGTGTCTGTCATGTGGCATCCTCTCTTGTTTAGAGTCCTCTTCATTCGTTGGTCGCAATGTTGTGGGGTGACAGTTAAGTTTGCAGCACTCACTTTTAATTGCCTGGCTTTGGTCAGCTGAAGTCAGATTCTTAAAATTAATCATGGTTTCCTGGAAAAATGTAGCATTAATTTTAAATGCAAATTATTGAAATGTACAACTAGTAATTCATAATTTCTAATTAATAAATATTCTGTGCATGATGCATTAGTAACGCTATTAAATATTTATCTATAGATGGAGATAGTGTGAATTATAATAAACTGTAAAAGGGTTCTATTAGCTTTTTAAAAAGATAAATAAAATTGAAATTGTGATCAATATAATGAATACATAGTGTTAAAATTCCTCTTGCCTCACAAAACCATATCTGTTGATGTGTTTTATGAACAAATCTCATAAAAATGTTAGCAATACTTAAAACCAAAATATGTTAAATAAAACTAAAATCTACTATGGAAAGTAAATTTAAATATTTAATGATATAATTAAGTCTTATTAATGTAATGTTCTTTATTTTTTCAGATTAAAAATTCACAAGAATTGTCATCCTCTTTCATCTTAATCAGATGGTATGTTTGTCATAATTATTTGTTATGTATTTTCATTAACATTTGATGAATATTAACTTTGCAAAATAGAACAATCTTGTTCCTGAACAAATCAGCTGGAGCAATGTAAGGCCAAATACTCTGTGCCTTTGCTGCAGCACCGCTGAGGAGGCAGCAGAGTGACAGCAGGGTTCTCACCACTGTCGAGGACTTTTGCATCGGGTCCATTGCCAGGTGCTCCTTCATGGATGAAGATGAGTGTGGTAAGTTTGGGTCCTCATGTCTGATTCGCATTTCTGGTCATCTGGGTTAGACTCTCAGCTACAGCAAACTGATGTAGCTTCATAATTACCCTGGTTCAGAGAGGGTGAAACTCCACAAAGCCTCTCCTTGGTCATCCTTTCCTGTTGCTGCCTCTCCCTGTGTGCCTGTTCAGGGCCCAGCTGACCGTCTAGCTGGTAGTTACAGCTCTAGCAAGGGCAGGACAGGTTCAGCAGAAGCTATGTGGGACCTTCAAAAAGGTTTCAGGCCTAACTTTCCCCTGCTTTCCAAGTCTGCTAAGCATTGCTCCCCTGAAAATGACACACGTACAGTCAGTGTCCAGGCCCTGAGCTGCATACACTGCCCATGCAGTAGTGGGGATAACCACGGACGGTAAAGGCAGTGGAAAATGCGATCCTCTCTCCCGAGGGCTCTGTTTACCTTCTGGGTCTTTTATCTTGCGCCACTCACATCATTGGGACCACAAGTCCAGTAACACACTACTCACCATGCGAAGGGTTTTGATGAAATGGTGGCCTTTTGCGTTATTTCAATATGTTACCTTTAACATAGTTCTGAAACATTTACAGATATGCACACAAGCTTGTTACTTACCTTAGCAAAGCCACTGTTATATCACCCCATGACTGTTAACAGGCATCTCTAAGACAGTATAAAAATATTTTGAGTTGAATAAAGAGAAAGCTAAAATATTATCAGAGACTAGGAACATAGACAGCCAGTCCTACATTCCACCAATATTGTTTACACAAAACCATGGCATCAGATCATTTTTAAAGACTTGATTTTGTCTCCTTTTTAATTATGAAGAATAAAGTAAAATTGAGTGACTGAAAGGAATAAATAGATAATGAAGTATCAGGAATTTTTTATATAGAAGCTCCTTATTAAAATGACTGTTTCCTTCAACTGCTTAATTTAATTTCTCTAAAGCAGGTTTTTACTTGTTCTGCTCATACTAATGTACAGGTATCAGATGTGTTAATATGACACCTCATGGGTCACACCCTGAGCTTGAAGAACCACTTTAACCTCTTCATTGCCCTGTGGACATAGCCCGCGTCTCTTCCCATGGGGCTGCTCGCCCTGACCTACAGAGGTGTGACTTGCTGTAAAAGGATGCATCAGCAATCAGGAGGCATCACAGGGCTCCTCTGTCCTCTTTTCTCTCTACACCACTCCATGGGATACTTCTTCACTGCCCTGACTGCTGTCACAAGCAAGAGAGGTGATCACAATTATCTTTGCTAGGCCAAAACTAAAGTATGACTTCATTGTCTGTTGCCACTGGTTTGTGCAGTGTCCATTGAAGATAATGGAGATTAGGCATTGCAGAAGAACTTTTTAAAGATGGAGAAAAATGCTCATTTCCCCTTCAACAAATCTCTCTCTGACAGACACATATACTATGCAAGTATTCACAATATTTTCAAGAACTCACCAAGCTCTGAAATAATCTGTTTCCTAGTGAAAGAGCCAATTATCTGAGGACTTATTTTATAGTATGATTAGGGCTGGAAACAAGTTTTATCTGAAGACCTGAAAAAAAACAGAGGCAGAGGCAACAGGGAGTCAGAGACAGGGGCATGACTGGAGTCACAGAGGGAACAGCTATTAGAAAGCACAGGCAAGGGGGAGAGCAGCAGAAAGGAAGCATGTGGGGGACCAGGACAGGGCACATAATGTGGAGAAGAGGCAAACTATGAAAGGGTCAGAAGCAGGGGAGATAGAGTGGGAGGAGGGATGCTCATGTGAACTTTTCATGTTGCCCACATATACCCACAGTGCAGCTGGCCCACAGGACAAAAGGGAGCAGTGATTTACAGGTAAACTTCAGAAGAAAACAGTAATACTCTTGTTATCTTAATAGCAACTTTATGGTAAAAATATCTTCACTGACCACTTTCCAGTTATGAAGTTTGTGTACTATACAGACATTCATGAGCAGAGACCATAAACTACCCGACTTTTTTTCCCTTTACATTCATTTGGAGACATCTATCCACTGTGTACTGTTTCAAGCAAGCAGGTAAGGGTCGAAGGACTAGAGTTCAACTCCAAGTTTGAGCCACTGGCTCACTATGTGACCTGGAACAAGAAAACCAGGAAGAAGGCAAATTTCCCTCACTTCCCCACTACTACCTTGCTGTGCCTCGGTGCCTCTTGCTGTTTAATGGAAACAGGAAGCATTTGGTGGGATGTTCTCAGACGAAGGAGGGAAAGATGCTTAAACTATGAAAGGTTAATTGTCTTTCTGTTTATTATACGTAGGTGCAATGACTTCACAGGCAAGTTCAAGCATTATTTGCAATTAGGTTCAGAAACAGTCTTTTGACTCAGCAGACCTCTGAAGATAGAAGCTGGTAATTTTATGTGGACAGAGCATGCACCTGCCAGGGGTGGGATCACTGATCTCTCTCTGTAGTTGTTGAATTTCAGCAGTAATTGCCTTTTCCATTTCACCTTCCCTTTGAAAACTTGCAGGTTTTATTAACATAAAAAAGCCTTGGGAAATTTTGTGGGCTGTATTTTATGGAGAATTCTGACACAAGATAAGGATCTCTTCCAGCAGTCAACACCTTTTCAGAGTCTGTTGAGACACATGAACAAAAGAGGCAATCCTCACAATGGCTCAATCCCTTATAATCACTTTAACCCAAAGCCAAAACAGTAAAACAGATCTATAGGCAACTAAATGCTTGGGATCCTGTGGACTTTAGTTACGGAATCCTTGCATTTTAATCAAAACCTTACTCTCAGGCAAGCATGTCAAATCTCTAATGCATTGCTTTAAAGACTTCACTAGAATTGAGTGGAAGGGACTTTTTTATTTTCCAACTCCAATCACATCCTCAAGATGAGTGTCAAAACCAGAAAGAGGCACAAAGGTAGTGGAAGAATGAGCTATGGAGCACACTCACACTGAGTATTGATTCCTTGGCTTCCCTGTTCAGAAGACATAAGGGGGGATAGAGGGAGAAAAGAGGACCGAGTCCACTTTTTCAGTGATGTAGGCTTGTTCTTATACCTGCATTGTTGATTCATCCTTCCTGCTCTGACACAAGCATAGCCCAGAACCCTAAGCCTGGTGCTGCCACTGAAGCTTCACCATGAAACTTTGTTTATAAAGGAGGGGGATTAGGAAGACACCTCTCCGTTTCTTCCACCTCCTAGTGTACAGATTGTGTAAAGAGCAGTTACACTTTGCTTCAGCTTTTGCCCTTAAAAGAGAATTAAAAAATAAGGCAGAAAGTAGGCTGGTTATTGCTACGGGCTGTTTAGCAAAGCTGTCCAGCAGCAGAAGAGAAACATACAGCAGCATCCATTTTCCCAGTGAAAGTGAGGACTCAGAGGAAATGCCTCCTGGAGGTTTTTTTAGTATTGCAGCTTCAATGTACCTCCAACGAGGCAACAAGATATAATCTAATCTACAGTAAACAATCAGTGAGGTAATTAGAGAAAAAGACAGACTAAAAGAGAGGAACACAAGTATATTCCCAGGCTTTTGATGCCATCTTTGGTAGGTATTATTCTCCCTTTGACACCTCTTAGACCACCCATTGACATTAAAAGGAGCCATGCCAATCCACTAGTTACTAATAGAGTCCATTATATGATTATATTTCAGAGTTAAATGTTATTGATTAAAGGTACAGAAGAAACAATAATCGCATTTTAGCTGAGTCATTTTGCTACCACTTCATCTGTAATTTTATTATCACTTCACCAAAAGGCAACAAAGATGCTTGAGTTAATGAAAAGCTTAAGGTGTATCAAGCAAATTAATAAGAAAGAGAATTCCGAGGAGAACAATGCCTTTACTGAGGTGCAAAATACCAGAGTCACAAAATTACTTAATTGCTACAGCCAGCTCAGTTTCTAGTGCCAGTAGCAGTGAAGGAGTTAATACTTGGGTGCTAATCAGACAGAGAATTTCTTTGTGACATGAAGTGCTTGTAGATAAGCAGTAATATGCCTTGTTTTACAGGTTTTCTGTAGCTGGGGCAGGGTCCCTTGCTACACAGCATATATTGAGAAAGATGGATACATAGAACAGGGGTAATAGCTTTCCATGTCACAGCAATATAAACCAGACAGTTTTTATAAACTGGAAACATGTTTTTAACAGTAGTTCTATACAAGAAATATGTCTGTGAAAACAATAATATAGATGGGAATTTTTTTTCCCCTCTTCCTAACCAGAGGTAAAAAGGAAAGCCAAGCAACCCACATAAATCTATTGTCAAGCCTCACGGGAAACCCCATAGGTGAATTATGAGTCATAATAAGAATTATTTGTTGTACTACTGCATGCAATCAATCGGCAATTCAGACATAGAAGACTTTTACCCTCTGTCTCTATCAGATAAACCCCATAACCCTTTCAGAGGACTTTAAACCAGATGTAAATTGATGTGAAGCATGAGCAACTCCTAATACAGCCACATTCAGAGTGACGCTTCCCCTCCTTCAGGGGTTCTCAACCTTCTTCCACTCAGAATATCAAAGCTACCAAAATACAAAATAAAAAAAAATTAAAGGTTTATCTTCCCATGCTCCCAGTTGCATGGTCTGATGGTTCCTGGACAGGTGGAAAATCCTGGCAGAGGAGTGTAGAAGAAGCTGGGGGCTTATGAGAGATGTGATGTCCTAGAAAATAGTGAATGGCAGGGTTTTTCAATGAAGTGTTGCTGAGGAGACAAGATACTGGTAATGTGTGTGTACTCATCTCTACTGAAGCCACACGGGCTTTCAAATGAAATATGAAGTGGAGGAAATATTCTACACAGTGAATAATGGAGTAAGAGTGGAAATACAGAAAACATAAGGAAAGATAATTCTTAAGTTTCCCCCCACTCCTTGCTTATCTCGGAGTCTCCAGATACTGAACAGTCTGACCATTCAGATATTATAGATGTTATTAGGCACTGCTCCAGAATGCCAAAGTTGAGACTCTGTATCTTCTCATCAAGGACAGCATATTAGACAACAGCATTCTGCTGCTACATATCAATTTATATTTTTCCTCTAGAAACTCCACGACAATTTTTGTCATAATCTTCTATAGCATAGAGGAAGACCTGGAAAACACTGAAAAAGCAAGTGATTCCATGAATGACAAATCCATTACGTTTGGTTCCTCATGGGTTTGAGTTCTGAGATTATCTAAATAGAAGTGTGTTCTGTCCTAAACAGAGGGACTAATAAGACTGCTATCCAGGCTCCGATTCGTAGCCTTGAGATCTCTGCATTTTGGGTAAATGTGTGTGAAATTTGTCAAAGGACTCTGAACCACAGATGCAATGTCCTCCACATACCCCCCAGGGAAGCCCAGCCAACCACAGCAGCAATCTCACGAAGAACCTTCCCCAGTTCATCCCCAAGGGCAATTTCATAGCCCACAAATTCCACAACCGTCTGATCACATTTGCATTTTTCTACCTTGGCAAACAGGTTATTATGGTGGAGGCATTTGAGGACAAGTTGAACATGCCTACTGTGTTGTTCCTGGGTTCCCAAAATAAATGTGGGTCTCATCCAGACATGCTGCTACATCCTGGTCTAACATCTTCCACTCAGTGTTGTAAATAAAATGCTGGAATGTTGCTAGAGCATTAGAAAGGCAAGGAATAGGACAGGATTTACCCGTACCAATTGCAGAAAAAGATCTGCTTTCAGTGCCCTGTCAGATGAGTTTATGCTCCCAGAAAAGAGCATATTTGTTCAAGAGTTTTAAACAGTTTATTAATAAGATGCAGAGGCTAGTAGCTCTCAGTTATGGTTGCAGCAGAGCTCAGTCACCTACAGAAAGGTGCAAAAGGCCAGCGATTTATTTGACAAAGTCATGGCCATCCACTTAAGGCATCAAAAGGCGGGACTTCTTTGGCAGTCCTTTAACTGAGGTAGTCTCATGTATCCCCAGCTTCTGGGTCAGACAGCAAATATTTTCTACAGCCAAAGGAATCCCTGCTTCAGACCAGAGGTTAACAGGTGGAGTATGGTATCTGCACTCTCTTATGAAAGGTATCACAAATACTCTAGTATTTCACAGGCAATAAGTCTGTCGTCAGCTTGTGGCTCCAGTGTGGGGCACCAGTGATCACAGAAAACTTCCAGTTTGTTGTGTCTTGTCATAAGAGTCCAAGTCTCTCAAAATGATGGTCAAAACAAATCCACCAGCAATATTCTGAACTGAATCAGATTCTGTGGAAAGACCAGTGGATCAACCCAGAATTGCTGGGCACGATGGGGCAATATGCAGAATGTATTAATTCAAGCTGAAGTGATTTAGTATGGCTTTCAATGGTGAATCATGAAATACAGGTCTCAACATTCATAAGCATGAGCAGAATGGAGAGCTATCGGTTGACTCTATTGCCACACTTGAACTGAGAATAGGATAGCATAGTTTAGACAAGTGAAAACCAGAATTCAGTCTAGATTCATAAAGTTCCTAGATGTGTTAAGGTTTGCCATCAACCAAGTCTAGGTGCCTGGTCAGAGTAAAGTTTGCAAAACAAAGAATCATCAGCAAAGGCTACCTTGACTGAAAATCAACCTCTTCTCTCATAACCGAATTAGTTGCCATCAGTCAGTCACAGATCTTGTGCAATAAGTTTGTGGTGGGTTGACCTTGGCTGGATGCCAGGTGCCCACCAAAGCCTCTCTATCACTCCCCCTCCTCAACTGGACAGGGGAGAGAAAATATAATGAAAGGCTCGTGGGTCAAGATAAGGACAGGGAGAGATTACTCATCAATTACTATCACAGGCAAGACAGACTTGACCTGGGGAAATTAGTTTAATTTATTATCAATCAAATCAGAGTAAGGCAATGATAAATAAAATCAAATCTTAAAAACACCTTCCCCACATCCTTCCCTTCTTCTCAGGCTCAACTCCACTTCCAATTTTCTCTACATCCTCCACTCCAGTGGCACAGGGAGATGGGGAATGTGGGTTGGGGTCAGTTCATCACATGTTGTCTCCGCTTCTCCTTCCTCCTCAGGGGGAGAACTCCTCATTCTTCCCCTGCTCCAGCGTGGGGTCCGTCCCATGGGAGACAGTCCTCCATGAACTTTTCCAGTGTGGGTCCTTCCCATGGGCTGCAGTTCTTCACGAACTGCTCCAGCGTGGGTCCCTTCCACAGGGTGCAGTCCTTCAGGAGCACACTGCTCCAACGTGGGTCCCCTGCAGGGTCACAAGTCCTGCCAGCAAACCTGCTCCAGCGTGGGCTCCTGTCTCCACTGGTCCGCAGGTCCTGCCAGGAGCCTGCTCCAGCATGGGCTCTCCAAAGGGTCACAGACTCCTTTGGGCATCCACCTGCTCTGGCGTGGGGTCCTCCACAGGCTGCAGGTGGATATCTGCTCCACCATGGACCTCCATGGACTGCAGGGGGACAGCCTGCCTCACCATGGTCTTCCCCACGCGCTGCAGGGGAATCTCTGCTCCGATGCCTGGAGCACCTCCTTCCCTCCTTCTTCACTGACCTCATTGTCTGCAGAGTTGTTTCTCTCACATATTCTCCCTCCTTTCTCCCTGGCTGCTGTTTTCACAGCAGGTTTTTCCCTCTTCTTAAATATTTTATCCCAGAGGCAGTACCACCGTCACTGATGGGCTCAGCCTTGGCCAGCAGTGGGTGTGACTTGGAGCCGGCTGGCATTGGCTCTGTCGGACATAGGGGAAGCTTCTAGCAGCTTCTCACAGAAGCCACCCCTGTAGCCACCCTGCTACCAGAACCTTGCCATGCAGACCCAATACAAGGATCTACAAGGGTTTACTGTTTACGCAGTGGGTGGCACCCCATTAATCTGAATCATGACAGTTGGGCAAGTTAGAGAGTCAATGTACCAGTCAAAAATTACAGTAGTCCTCTTTCAGACAACTGACTGAAACCACCAATGAAATTACACCAGCTTGCATCACATGTGCAGAAGACAAACTTTAACTGAAGAAAGAAGATTTATTCAAACAAACAACAAAAACAAACAAAAAAGAAAGAGTATGCTGAAGGTGAGCAAATTCGCAATCATTCATGTGCCTTATGCCCATCACCTGCCTTCCCATTCCTAGATGTCCTGCTCTCAGACCGTGGCCCTTAATCTGAAAAAGCTACAAAGAACTCCATTTTTTTCAGAACTCCCAGCATTTGAAGATACCCCCAGCAAAAATGAAGATACAAAGTTATACTGACAATCTGAGATAAACCAGTAGACAAGTCATTACAGAAAAGGAATTGTGAGATGAGGTCACAGTTCCCACAGATGGACCTTCTGTTGATTACGGGCAACGGGGTCTTCCCCCAAGTCTGCAAATATTGAACCCCAGGCAAAAATTGCCCTTCAGCTGTTCTCCTTGCCACCTCCTCCTTAACTACCTCTGTAAATACAGGTTCAGGTGAAGGCCATCTGAGGCACTGGCAACCACTTAAAAAACAAGCTACCACTAGCTTCCCTTGACAGTGTGCATGCCCTGCTGGAGAAGAAGCCCAAAGTTGTGGTGCCTATTGGTCCCTCAGTGAAGCATCCTTTTTTGACTCGCTGCACTTTCATCTCCTCTGCCTCTGAGCCATGGAAACAAGCCATGCTCCTTCTCTCCATGTCACCCCTTGAGAAGGGCACGCTTGCTGGGGAGTGCTGCAGGCTCCACTACCCTTCAGAAGAGCCTGCTCCACAGTGCCAATTTGGGCCAGGGCCTACCCCTGTCCAGGTCCACTTCCTAAATAGCTTGGTGGCTCTGCTTCCACTGACATTTTACTCTTTTCTCTCCTACACCCTTGAAAATGTCTTATTTGGGGCCCAAAGCGAGAAATTGGTCTGAAGGAAAAGGCCCATTTTGTCATGCAGAGCTGCCCCTGCCTGTGAATGCTCACGCCAAAGAGCAAGCACAGGGCTATCTAGCTTATTATGGAACACAGAGACTGGTATTTATTACAACTAACCCATTGTTTCAGCAATACCTAAGTTAGCACACCACGGAGGCAAACGTTCCCTCAACCCTGACCCAAACAGTGGTTCCGACCCCCAGCTAACACAACACCATGTTTCTTACAAAAAAATGCCAAGAAGAGGACAAAGCTGAAGCTTATTGCCTGTGGATTTTATCACACAGTAGCAGCCAAAAAGCACACTAAGATGGCATTCCTGTTACCAACCTTAGCTGAATTCAAGGAGGTAAATTAGAGGTGAAATGTTTCATTTTGCCACTGACAGCCCAATCTATTCTGATGCAATATATTTTTATTAATAGGTTTAAAATCAGATCCCCCCTTTTTGAGGGCATTCCTACTGGGCTGTTCTGTGGTGCTGAATTACTCTGTAAACATGTTTTTAAATATTCTGTTCCCTCTCCGTTACCACCTTTTCCTTACTCTTGGGACTAAAGGATCTTTTCTCTGACATTTTAAAGCATTAAAACAGCTCGAGGGCTAAAGAAAATATTTTTCATGTAATCTTTGAAAAGTTAGTTGTCAAGGAGACCAAGACCTTAGCGACCAGGTATGGAGGCCTATTCAGCACACTAACATGCTTGTGAAAGAAGGTGCAAGGATGCCAGTATGCCTGGAGGCAAACATGCCTAGCGTTTCAAGAGTGTCTTGCTTCCTGACATACCTTTTATTACACAACTAAACAGTGACTCAGATTTCCTTCTCTTTGGATGGTATCATCTAGTGAGCAAAAACATTTTTAAGGGACCTTGCTTGGATGATATATTGCCTCAATAAATCATTGGATTGAGGTATGCTCTGGAAATGCCATTCACAGACTGACACTTTCCAAGGAAGAACAGGTCCAAGAGCACATTTGATACAATTGCAGAATAAATGACAGTCAACAAGTAACAAACTGGAAGGGTGCTCTCCTAACTCCAGGCAAAAGGGACACTACCAAATGAGGCTCTTTCTGATATTACTTATATTGCCAGGATAGGGCAATATCACACAATGCACAGGCCGAGACAGAGGGAGACAGATGCTTGGCTTTTTCAATTTGTACAAAAGTCAAACTTTGTTTGCAAATTTTAAGTCTGTCCTTAGTCTGTTTGCTAGCGCTGGGACCTAGAGAAGTGGATAGCCTTTCACAGGAGACAATGGTGTGCTTCCATGAGATTAAGCACTAAGCCAAAATATTTGTAAGTATTATAAAAGTAAATGAAAGCAGAAACTTTTGAAGTCTGAAAGAGCCATGGAATTACACCTTAAACACACAACATTGAATAAAATATTATAAATAACAAATATTAAAAAAAACTTTTGTCATAAAATGCATCACTAAGCTTGTGCAAGACACATTGGTATAAATCTCAGGAACCCCTAGAGATCAGTGTCAGAATCACTATTAGTCAACATCTTTGTCAACGATCTGGAGAATGCAGTGTGCAGATAATACCAAGGCTTTTTTGAGATAGTCAGATGTCATACTGACAGTAAGGAACTCCAAAAGCCACATTGAATGAGTGTGCACAACACTCAGGGGTAAGTGAGCTTCTGTGTGGATCACTGTGAAGTAATGTATCAGGGGAAAAATAACCTAAACTTTGCTTACCTGATGCTGTACTCAGAACAGATAGTTTCCATTGATGGAAATGCTATTGGACTGATCAGTAACAGCTCTTTGAAATTCTGAGTTAAGTTTGCAACAACAGCCACAAAATGTTGGGTGTCATTAGGAAAGATAGTCACAGCAAAGCAAAGAAAATAATTTTGCCACTAGGAACGCCTTGCTCCACCCATATTTTAAGTATGTTTGCAGTTCTGGTCTGTGCATCTTAAGACAGAATACAGCAGTAGACAGACTAGAATTAGAAAAAAAAAAAAAAAAACACAGAGAAGAGCAACTAAAGTGATTGAGGGGGTGTACTGGTAACTTTACAGAGGAAGAAGGAAGGGTTGGGACTCCAGTTTGAAAGAATATGGCTAAAAGGGATATTACTGAGATTCACAAAATCATGAAGGTGGTAGATCAGGGTTAGCACAGAACTGCCCTTCACCAAGGCCTGCAGTATTGAACCACAGAGCGCACAGTGAAAATAGCAGGAAATGGGCCTAAAACAGGTGGAAAGCGGTACTTTCTTACACAGGGCGGGGTGAACTTCTGGAACCTGTTGTTACATCAGTGGTATGTTGTTATATCAGTGGTATGCAAGTTCATGCATAACAGATCCATCCACAGATACAAAAATGTATCAGGCAGGGATGTATCCCCTAAAATCCCTAGTCCAATGATCACAGTCACTGGGGAATACAACAGACTGCAGAGAGAGGCCGGGCTCATCTGCTTCTCTGCGCAACATCTCCTGACACTGCTTGAAATGGAGTCTTGGGCTAGATGGACCACTCTTCTGTTCCCGCAGGGAATTTCTGTCTTCTTTCAATTTTACACATTGCAGGTGGTAAGTAACATTTTGTCTGTTGTCCATTCTATCATCTCCATAGCAGCCCATCAAATATTCTCTGTGTTGTGCCAAATATGAGAGTACTTCTTGGACTTTCAGATGTCCAATTGCAACTCAGCCACCCAAAGAAGACACACGCTGCAGAGGGAGGACTGCCAGTGAAAGTGCCTGTTAAACCTTGTACTGCCCAAGGGTGGTGACAGAGCAGTCAAGGACCACAGAGCAGTCAAGGACTCTGATAGGGGCCATGTCAGATGCATGCTATGTCAGTCTTACTAAATGGGCTAGCTTCTACCCAAATAGTTGTGGCACGCTACATCTCAGCATGGGTTGCAAAGCTGTCAGAAGTTTAGTGTATACTTTGAGTACTGTAGTGGGAGCTGAGTATTTACTTGATACAGTTTAGTGAACCATTAAAAAGAAGCAATTCACTGAACTGCAAAAAAGAAAGCTCTAAAGCTTTTTTGCTTTGTTTTTTTTTTAAGTTTTTAGCCTTTTTCCTCCACATCATTTATAGCGTCCTCTTTGAGGCCTGAAAATCATTTTTTCTCTTGACATTGGTATTTTCCCAGGTGTGTTAAATGGAGATGAAATGACCACAGCCATATTTGCTTAACAACTAGAAATTCAACTTGTGAAGTGCATTATCATGCTAAAGCATCTCTGTGTATCAGCATCGATTGATGTCATCACAACACAAAGTGAAAATTCTTCATTATTTGCTACGTGCAGGACTGCAAGGGAACACAAACCAGCGTTGCTGCAGGGAAGGTTCTCCAAGAACATTGGCTGGTCTTAGAATGTATTTGTATTTTTTTTTTAAGTCATGCACACATGCAGAACAAAGAGAATAAGGGATCTATATGAGAAATATATGGTACAAAAATGACAAATTATTAAACAACATACTACCATGTGCTATTTGAAATATAGTTCTTTTCTCTTTTTTTGTTTCTCTGCCTGCCTAGTGCATTTCTTCTAAGGAAGCCCAAATGTGTTTTCCAACTTATTGGTCCATTGTTCAGGGATCTAGTTTTAGGTGTACTTTAAAGATGAAAAAATTGCAGACTGCAGCAAGTTGCTACTCTGCATGAGTGCTAATAAAATGCCTACCCAGAAACAACTTCTTGTTTGAATAAAATCACTCTTCTACGTACACCCTAGCCTTGCAACCAGCATGCTTGTGACATCCTGCCCAGCAGCAGTGGCCTGGAATAAATATGAGGAAAACTTTGATACAGCAAAGAACACAAACACCAATACTCGTGCATGTTTCATTGAAACAGACATTTCCAGGAAGAGGAGAGGGGCATAGTGAGTAAGTTTAACTCATGGTAAAATGAATAGAGAATAGCTGCTTCTAATGCAAGGAAAGAGCATTTTTTAGCTGAAAAGCTTTTTGGGTTGCTTGGATCCCCTGAAGTATGTTGAACAGCCACAGTCTGAATTCTCAGCCATCTGATCAGTAATGTTCCACTCTTCTAATACTTCCTAGTTGTTTAGTATTTCTACACCAATACCTACATCTCAGCTTCCCAAGTGGCAGCTTTTGTGCTACAGTTTTGAAGTAACGGTAGATAATAGAGTTGTCTACATTCTGCTTAAGAATCACATTTTCAAAATAATTGAGTTAGCTAGCATTTGTTTTGATTTTCCTTTTATTCTAAGTACTTTTAACTACTGCCTTTCATTCAAAGCTTTAGGGTATCAGCTAAAGCAGGTCTAGTCCTGTCAATTGTTTTGGGGGACCATTAGCTGCCTGTATTATGCCCAAATAGCAATGAAAACTTCCTTTTGCAAGGAAGAGGTGGCTGAATCTTGATTTTTGTTGAAAAGAGTTGTGATTGTTTCTTACTCATTTGCTAATTGGTTTTCATATTGGCAGTGAGAGGGAAAGGGCAAAACAAGGTTAAATGATGGTAGAGAACTATCCTTCATAATGATTGCATTACACCTTTGTTCAGTAACGCAGGAGTTGATCGAGCCCAGCCCAGTAGCACTGTGAGGTCAGTCAAAGGATTTCCCAATGGAAATTTTATATTTTTTACCCTTATGAATTCATGCTTCTTGCAAGTCCACCAGTGTATTCATCAAGTGCATTTTACTCAAAAAATGAACACACTCATGAATCTCAACAATTTCCTCTAAAAATTAAAGAACTCACACACAACCTATTTTTAGGAGTAATAGATGCTTTCATGCAATGCCTCCTCTCTTTCACCTCCTGTCCAGTGAGCAGTCTAGCAGAGATCAGTTTGACTAATACCTTCATTCTGTGTTAAAATGCACATGCTTTTTTTTAAAACAAAAAATAAAGATGACGGTTATGACTTTTATGTTAGTTCATCATTTTATCATAGCAGCAAACTGAGAAAAGTGCTGCTTAAAATGTTAAAGTTCTGGGGTAAGGAGAAAACCTAGAACACACACACACACACACACAGAGCCACTTGTTTCCTTACTGAGTTGTCATGACCTTCCACAGGAATAAGGACTGTGCACATGAGCAAAAGTGAGAAAGGACAGGGCAAGTATAGCTCTTTTAAAATAAAGAATAGGTATCTACTATGGTTGATGTTCCCAATCTTCTTACAAGGATAAAAAATGATATTTCAATCCCATCTCTGTTTAATTTTCCTCTCCATTTGGAGGACTAAATGTGATATTGTTTTTTGATCCTTACTAATTATTCTCTTTTTTTTTTCCTAGCTCCAAATCAATTGAAGCATCATAGCAGTTTTCAAATTAATTATTAGATTTTTTCCCCTGACTCATTTCAGACACTTTTATTAGAAAAGTGATTGATATATTAACACCATTAATTACTTATTTGACCCATTAATTTTGCATATCTGCACAGACCTAATTGAAACAGCCTACACTGAATCTAAGATCTCATTTTACCAATCGAAAATTAATTTTTGGATACTGTTGACTGCTGAGTCTGTGTGATGGTGAAGAACACTGTTCCCACCTCACACATCTGTTTAATATTCCCACTCCTCTTTCTCAGTCCCAAAAAGACCTTCAGACTCTGCCCCTGAAAGATTCCTATGAGCTTCGTTTTCTTCCCTCAATAAAAAAGACTATCTCAATAGGCCTCCATAAAACGACAGTTCCCGTTCATTTGACATAATTTGCCTTTCCACCATCAAGCTAAATTTCTTCAATAGACTCTTAATTATTCTAAACCCATTATCTAATGCTATTATAAATGTTTAAATAATATTTGATATAATCCTGGTCCCACTGAAGTTAATGGGAATATTGCTGTTGCCTTAATTAAGATCAAGATAAAATTTATATTGTTTAATTTGTCACATATTACTGTTGGGTAAAAACAACCTAGTTAGTATTCAGAGGTACTAAACAGACCCAGCTCCCAGACTAGAACTGGCAGGGCCTCACCACTTCTCGGGAGAAGTCCAGGAGGCTGTGCTGCACAGTGGGTGGGTGGAGAAGGGAGCAGTCACAGGTCCGTGCACTCTGCTGCATATCGGCAGCCCCAGAAGGCTTCCCGCGCTCTGAGATGCTCACAGCCTTTAAATGGAGTGCTCAAGTCAGGATTCATCAAAAGGACAGGAAAAACAGAGAAGTGAGAAAAAGGAGAAAAGCCTTCCCCAACGCGAGAACAACCTAGATAGGTTTTTCCAAATTATTTGATCAAAAATCTGGATAATTTTAAGCGAAAAGTTTTAAAAAATCTTTGGCAAAAAAATTTGTGTGCATTGATCAGATCTAGCTCAAAAATAAATACATATTTTAAAACAGAAATGAAATAATATTAATATGAAGATTTTTGGCTGGTGACCATTTATCTTTCATTAAAATTTAGAAAATAAATTGCAAGCTTTTTCCAGACTACCAGCAAAAACCATGGTTATTCTTATACTGTGAATAAAGCCAATCATTAAAAAAAAGGGACAGCTAAACTGTAATCCAGATTTACTTACTTTTTTTTAATGTTTCTTACAGGTATAATATTATATTCTCTTCTCTCATACAATGCTAATTTTAGAAAACAAAACTAAGCAGCAGATGAATTTGTGACATCTTTGTTATGTTCATGGCCAACATGTGATCACACCTACATTATAAAATCTCACAGTGCGTTACTTCCAGACTTCTGTGAAGGTCTCTCACTGGAGGGTCTGCCTTACCAGAGCGACACGTTCCACGGAGACATCCCAAATTCCTGCTGAGACCTTGGTTCTGTTTCCCCTCGCTAAGGAAAGTCCCCCAGCCACTTCCCCATTTGTTCACAGCTGTACTCATCCTAGCAGGCTGCTGTCTTTTAGCAGTATAATCAATAAAGGCTGCCCAGGGAAGCTGTTTCACCTCCTGTTCTGGGGAGAGAAAAGGAAAAGCAGCACGGAAAACACCGCCGCTGTTTCAGAAGGCAGAGGGGCAGAATGGGCTATTGAAAGGAACCACAACTCCAACGCCTCCAAGTGCCAGGCATTTATTCCCAACTCCTCTCAGTTTCACCCTGTCCTCTTCTCACTGTTTGTAACCTATTTCTAACCCTGTCATTTCCTATGAGCCTGAAAGAAAGCTGAGCCCCAACTTCTTCCCAGGAGCCAAAAGGAGAAGTTATTGAGACACTGAACACAAGGTCCCTTATCACTGCAGCATGTCTGGATATGATGAGCACAGCAGCAAAGTCTGAAATGAAGGAAGAAAGGTCATAGGTGATTTCATTTTAAAATACATGTGCAAACAGAAAGGACCGAATTCCCTAGTGGGCTCATTTGCTGGGATTTCAACATGTATCTAGAGGTACCAGTTTGGAGCCCTGATAAAGAGTTTCTTGCTATCAGAGCTGGGAATCCTAAAAATACAGTGCCTCAAATCGTTAAGCACTGTGAATTTTTTCTATTAAGGCTCTGATCCATCCAGCCCTTCAGCTCCTCATTAGTCTGCACACATTGCCCTGCTACCTCTTTCTAGATTGCTGGAAGTATCTCTCCAGTGAGCAGTATCTCTCCAGTGAATTCCGAAGTAAGGTTGCTTTGTCACAGAGCTGAGACATAGGCTGTCCTACAGGTGGAGGCACTAAGAGGCTCCTTTCTGTCTCCTTTTCATTGATTTGCAATATCCCATGATGCAAAGAAAGCATCTGGAAGCTACCCTACATTACTGAGGAAGATGCTTGGGAGCTCTCCAAGAGCTCCCAAAGAATACTGCTGGCTTTTACTGCCCCTTGTTCAAGCCAAAGGTGAAATGTCTTCAAACTAGTCCCTAGAAATAGATTTCAAGACCAATAACAGATTTCTGAATTATTGGTAGGATCTTCTAGTCTTAACTTCCTGCAGGCCCCCACTTTAAATCTGAGCTCCCATTTTTTTTTTAACTGGGAGGGTTCTGCCATACCGTGTCCCCCCATAGTATTCTATTCCACTGTAAACGTATACTCAGTAATTAACATTTGCCACCCAAATCAGTCTCCCTATTACAGTTGCTTACATTAGTCCTGAACATAAATGTAGCAAACAAATCAATGAGGAGTTTGTGTTCCTCTGCTAGACAACTGTGGTTTTTGACAGTAACTAATGACAATCCTACATTTTCATCATCTTCCCAATCTTGTGGTTATATAACTCTCCTTTAGCCTGGTATTTATTTGTGTTGGAAGAGAATAGCAAATACATACTACAAAGTGCCTACTACAAAGCAATACTTGTATATAAAAGCACTTTCAGGCATTTATAATATTTACTGTAGGTCATCAAATATATCCCCTGCTGTGAAAGAGTGTCTTTGTTGTTCTTAGGCTCTTCTTCTACTTGTTTCATCTTCCACAAAGAGAAATACCCTTATCTGTGCTTACCCACTCTAAGACAAACTGTAATCTTCAGCTTTTATCTGTATTGTTCTTGGGGAAAAATACATCATTCCATATGAGCAGAGATAAATCTGAGTAAAATATGTTACAGATGCATTAATCTACAGCAGTACAGCTCTTAAACATGTTTTGGGCAGGTTTCAAATCTCTGCATTGTTTGTCAGAGCCATAAACAGTGAGTGTATGGTGCTGCAAAAATCTTGATATGGCATGGGCTTTTAATTTACTTCTTTAAAAAGAAGCACATAAATAGGTATGTTCTTAATATTGTCAATTTTCTGCCATGGCACTTTAAAGAAAACTCTGAGTAAAGCAAGACCTGACTGAAAGAGAGCACTGCTTGGGCTCTCCAACTGCAAATGAGCATCCATAAAGCTCACATGCCTTGAAGCTACAAAAGATTATCCTTTACCCTTCATCTCTCTCTTTGGAAATGCTAACCTACTGTATATAAAAACTGTGCATATCTTGCCTGGTGGAAAGCATCACCAAACACCTCCAAACGGTTTTCCTCTGTGTTAATTTGCTTCTTGGCGGTCGCTATTTTTAAATGCTCTTGCATTACACTTCCACAGTTGAGCTCCTATGTAGGATCAGATTTTGCATTCAAATATTCAGCTCAAGAAAAAAAGAGATTAAAAAATGTGCCTGTTCTATGCATACTGATCTCAACTGCCACTTCACGGCTCTTAACCTGAGAGCTAAACCAATCTCTCAATGACATTAACTCAGGTAGCTTTATGTTCAGCTACTTGTCGTCAGCCCGCATGGACAGCTGGGTGTCTTGGGACAGAGGGATGTGCTGGCCATGAGCAGAGCTGCAGCAGTTCTCAGCACCAGGCAAGACTAGATCTGGTGGGATCTAAGCCAAAGTCTTGGCTTTGCTGGCCTACCACCATCAGACCACAGCCATGGACTGGGCTGCATGACAAATAAGTAAATAATATTTTATTTAATATTTTATTATTTAAAGGAATCAAGGATGCAAAGCCAAAAACAAGAGTATAGGAAGTTCTGCAACCTAAAGCTTCAACTGTGTTTACAGAGAAAAAAGTACTTTTTAAAATCCTCAGGTTTTTGAAGGGTGTTCAAAGGACTGTTGAGCTCTTGTCAGAATTATTCAAATTGTGGATTGTGAATATTTTGCAGGTCTGGAAGTAAGGTCTTTATTTTAGGTGTCTATGATCTAGGAACACAGCTTAAAGTACCCACTTTTAAAAGTGTAGGTGTTTGAGAATGGGTGGGTTGGAGGGAGGAATGGAGGTTTCTTGTTAGCTCTGTAGAAATGAACTTTTCTTTGGGCATCTACCTGATTGTCAGTTCTCCGAACTTTCAAAAACTTTTGAAAACTTTTTTTGTCTTTTTTACTTGACCTTTAAAAAAAAAATCATACCAGATTGTAAACAAACCAATAAGTTTGTACAGCGTTTGCATTATTAACAAAAGAAGCATCACCTCAGTGGCTGTTTGTCTAATCAAAACACAGGTACTATAAATAATGGAAAGAAGGACATCTCCTGAGAAGGACCTCAAACAAATAACACTTACTTTCTAGCTTGTGGAGACTACCAAAAGACAGGAAGATACATGCAGAGTTTACTCTCAAGAGTTTACTGTGGGTGATTAATCAATACCAGGGAAAGGGACTAATCTGAGAGGGGCTTCTTGTGCCATAGAAATCCATCACATCTTCCTTTCCTGAAAAGCCCAAAAAGATGGTGAAAGAGGAGGAAAGGGAGCGAGACCTGCTGCTGGAAAAAGAGTCCAAAGTAGATAGGAGCTTACACAGCTGTAAAAGCAGGTCTGAGAAGAGACAACCTGGACCTACTTCACACATGCACTTTACCTGCATACATGCGTGAAGTCTAACCCAGGATGTCTCAGACACCACTGTGCAGGCATAGCTACCCCAGCGTATCCCAAACATGCCCCGCTCACTGCACACACACAGACTGATCCACAAACTACTCAGTGAGTCAGTTCAGCACATCTACCGTTTGTGATCTGTGTGAAGACTTAGCTAGTTTTCTGTCAGCCCACAACCTGAACCAAACCCCAGCAAAGTGAAAGGTCACCACCCAGGGCAGTAGGCAGTAGGTAACCACAGAAAGACAGGAGCTCTACTGACAACACTGGCAGAGTTGATAGACCTGAATTCCTACCTGGATATTTGAAGAAGCACTATTTCAGCTATTACTGGAGTTATTACACTATGTGTTACTAAAACCAGAATCAGCAAGGTGTGACTACGCGTAATCCTACAAGGTGCTGAGCCATCTAGTCTTAAATCAGATGTGACTTGCACATTTAGTGGCCTATGAACAGGAATCTCTTTGTCTAAAAAGATTAAACCCTTCCTTAACACCACAGCTAACTATGTTCAAAAAAGGCAAAGTTCACAGTAAGAGTTCTTTAATTAAAGAAGAGAGTATATTAGCAAATAAGGCAAGCTTTTAATTGCAATTTCACAAACATCTAATAATATAAAGAGAGTACTACATAGCAAAATAATAGTGTTGCCATGATACTATTAATCATTATGTTCATTTTTCTTGAAAAAGTGCAGCATTCAGTCTCAGATTAGTTATCTTAGTATCGTAGCGATTGTAGCCAATTCAAGTCATGTCCTTATTTTCATGGCTATGGAAGCACATCCGTTTTGCTAGAAAAGTGAAACATTAAGTTCTCCCAGTACTTTCTTTTTCTTTCTAAGTATACAATGGACTAAATTCTGACCTTGGTTACACCCGTATAACTTCAGAATTGTATGAATGAAACTAACAGCAAAATAGGGCCTACTTTGTGAGCCTATTTCTGCATGTGTTTAATTGAGCTAACCAAGCAGGACAAGGTTTTGTGTACAAAGGAATTTTGTGTTTGTTTTTTATTGTAAAAACACTTTTTTCCCATCTCCGCCTCACTCCTTAAAAAAAAAAAAAAAAAAAAAAAAAGAAGAAGAAAGGAGGAACAATGCTAATTACGTTTTGTAAGCAGTTTAAGAATGGGCAGGAGGATGGGGAGGCATGGAAAACAGGCCCCTGCAGAAAATGTGTGGAGGGTGAAAACAAAGTTCTCCTGAGATGGATAGAAGTTTCTGTTTCACAGGCTTCCAAATGAATGGTTCAGATGTTGTGAACACAATGGATAGTAATGATGATTACTTTTGCCAATGCCTATGGTGATGTTATAAGCTAATTATATTAGTCATTTACGCAAAGGCAAGATGCCTTTGATAGCTACTATTTGGAGCAACAATTCAGCATGTTGAGTCACTGTTAAGTCACTCTTAGAGCCAGACTCCAATTCAACTTACACTCAAATGAGTCTTCAGCAACTTCATTGAACACAGCAGCTTTACTCTGCCTTTAAACCTCTATACAAAAATCCAGTTCTGGCTATTTTTTTCTATACAAATTCCTTTTTATTTTTCACAGGTTGGTTTGAGTTAAATCACCTAATCCACACTTTGTGGGATTACATTAGTGCACATGCTGTATCTGAAGATACCTGATGTCCATAAAAGTGATTAGTCTCCATTTAGCTTTACCTATCTTGACATTTACTACTCTGATACTTTGGAGCCATTAATTTCTCAATAAATGATAGGGAATCCAGATGCATTACTCAGTGGGGAATATAAGCACCAAAACATCATTTGTATGAAAAAATTTCTGCTTTAAATCCCTCTTGAGAAATATAACTAAGTACCAATTTTTCATGAAAACCTAAAAGTGCCCATCTTATTAACAAACCAGGGTCATGCCCACAAACCTCATCAAATTCCCACAGGGTATGAAAAACTTTTCAGAGAGAGGAAAAAGGAAAATTAAAGTTAATGCCTGATGATTTTAAAGGACTTGTCTCCAGGGTTTTCTAGGTGTTCCTGTCCAGAACATCTCCTGTATCGTTAGAGGAAGACAGATCTGGCAACCAGCAACCTATTTTAATATTCCAAGTTACATTGTCTTCTGTAGCTCAAGATGTGCTTGTTAAGAGTGAGACTGTGTGAACATTTGAGCCTCCGGTCTTTGAACCCATTGACCCCCAAATGGTCAAGACTGAGAGCAGCCCACTGACTGTTTTAATGTGACTCCTTGCACAGATGCTAATCAAGGCCTCTGCCAGAAAGCTCTGCTCTGCCATAGCACCCCAATAAACTGACCATGTCCCATCATCCTAACACAGCTCCGTTATCCCCGCTGCAATCTTTCTGTTGGGAAGTGGAGGGCAGCAAATTCAGGAGACATCCACCAGCTTTGTGCTAGCAGTTAAATCTCCAGTACAGATGTCTGTTCTCTTATGACAGTAGGGCATAAAAGGGCCCTTACTCAAGACAGGGACCCTTTCTTCTAGGTCCATAAGTCCACAGGTCTACAGGTCCACAAGTGTCACAAACATCTTCTGAATCTAACATAATTCATGGCTGCAATGGTAGTAAAGTGAGGTTCCTGGGCCCCGCTAAATTACTGCAGCTTAAATGTCAATGAGATAAATTGCAATCTTTGTGCCCATTTCAAGAGCTGCACATACCACACATTGCTCTAGTTTTGACTGATTGGTCTTCCTAAGGCTAAGTGCTCCAGAGCCTGCCCAGCCAGGAGCTCAAAATTATCCCTCCTTAACTTCTTAGCAAATAAAGCTTGATTTCTGCCCTCCAGGCCATCTGGGATTCTTTACATGTTCATGAATCTGTACAAGGATTTTCAGTTGCAGAGAAAATAAAATTGCATCCATGATGAATTGTCTTTGTTTTCAGTTTCTCTCCCCACCTTTGACATCTTAATCCATATTAATTCAAAGCTTTCAAACTTTGCATACATGACAACTATTGTGACTAGAATCCCATCAAGTTTTTATTAATAGCCACCAAATACTTAAATGTGATACTGTAGGGAAGATCACAGCTGTCATCATTGTTAATAGAAAGCAGGAAGCCTGTGGGATTTTCAGAGAATTGTGCCAGGACTTCCCCAGACTCAGGTCACTTGAGGCTTGCACTGCTGTGCATCAGGAAGGTCTCCAGTAAGACGAAGTAGCAATTCACATGATAAGGATACAAGAAATAAAATTCAGAAATCATTCTTGGTCTCTGTTCACTTCTATGAGTCAGTAATTTTTACAAGTTAGCTTTATTGTATATTTCCACTTCATAAATCATTGAAATTGTTTTCAAGCACAAAATTGGAGGAGGCACTGTTATGGATACAATTTCTTCTAATTCTTTTATTAGTTAATTCCAAGCAACCTGCGAGTCTCATCAGCAAGAGAACACTTGTATTTATATATGCAATATGCACAATAAGTATATGAATTTTTATAATACAATTTATTTCTAACTTAGCTATTGTCAAGATCACTGACCACACAATACCCTTTGCTTCACATATCACTGTCCATTTTCCAGCATTCAGACCAGCCCTGGCACTGCTGTTACTTTTCTCCTCAAGGGGTCAGTTCATTGTTTGATTCCTTTGAACTTTGGCTGATGCCAGGTGTTTAGAGGTGGATGAATAGTGACAATAGCATAACACACATTTTGTGAAGAAATGACTTTTTGAAGGTCAGTTCCAGGAGCTTGAGTTTGAAATGCTTTCTGAGTGAATACGGATTATAGAAGAGGACTTGATTCTTGACCTATGGGCTTTTTGTGCTTGCTAATTTTGAAAGACACTTTAAAGCCTCTCCTGGAGGATCTTTCTTATTTGTAGTATCTTTTATCTAAAAAAGCATTTGATGTCACTTTTGCTTCAGAGAAATCACTTTTTGAGTTTGAAAGTAGGAAGAAGATTCCTCTGTTGGATTGCTTTGTTGCTGGGTCTTTGTGACTTCCTTAAATTTCAAACGCTGTTCATATTTATAAATCTTGTCTGCTAGACAAGAGTGTTAGGTATTTTTTGAGTAGCCATTATGCTGTGAAATCCTACCTGATGCTTGCCCAGATAACACTGGCACCCAGCTGTGTAGCTGCAGTTTGAGATCCATCAACATTCAAAATTCAATCTTTTCAGTTTGTCAAGACTTTGGTTAGTTACAAACTGTTTCCTTCACAAATACTGTACAGCCAGTGTAAAATTTACTCCTTGCAATATCTTGGTATTTCTGTTGTTTGTTTTTTGTCAAATCAGTAATGTAGAAATGGAAGAGAAAAAGTAAAACACAGAACAAAACATAAAACCATATAAAATATTCCATTTTCATCCTCCCAGTTTGGCAGCAGTCAAAGGTAACATGCTAATTGGCACAAAGATGGAGTAATGAGAAATCACAAAGATTATCCATGTGATCCACTTCCTAATACAAATAGTTTATCATCTTAGGGCTTACTATTTTTGAGGTACATTATTCTGAAAGTAAAGTGTATAAAAACTCATGAGGGTCATGTTGTTCAGCCCTGTTCAAGGGGAGTTCAGGGTGCATAATTTTTTTTTTTTTGTTAGGAAAGGGAGTCTACACATTGTATTATCTTTCCTTCTCTCCTCCCAAGTAACTTCTAAACTCATTGTCCTATTTCAATCCAACCTGAAATGCCAAAGATAACTATGTTTCTAGATAACTCCTGAGAATCGGAAGTGGAAGGAGAGCAGGGATAAGGATAGTGTCTCTACTAAGGGGAAGCGCAGTTCACTCTCTCACCCTCATGTTTTGCCGGCCAGGCAGCATGCACCTTACCCTGCAGCTTCCCTGTACCTAGGGGATGATGTCACATGAGAAGGGAGAGATTAATTCAGTTTAGGGATTAAGAAACAAAAGCATTAGATCTCATTAGCTCTGCTGCTCTTGGAACAACAAGTCCTCCTCTCCCCTGCCACCACTGTGCCAGTCAGCTTTTCTTTCAATATATAATAATATTAATCCTTTATAGTTCTCAGCTCTATCTGGCAAGTCCTAAATTCTCTGATATAGAGGACCAGTTTGTGATTTTTTTTTCATTCTTGCTCTGATAAAGAGTTGCTCACTTGAGTATTCTCATTAACCCCACTATTCATGTAAGCCACCTGCTGTTTGCTTGAGCAAAGAATGCATAAAAGTGAGCAAGAGCTTTGGGGAAAGTAAAATTTCTACTTATACAGTTCACACGCCCAGTGCTGCATATATTGTTAACAATGGCACTACAAACACTTCCCATAAAAGAACATTTGGGACCAGATCCGTAGCTTTTTAGCTCAATAAGAGTCTGATTTCAACAGAATTTTGGATCAGGGCCATAAAAAGCAAACTACTTACAGAATCCAGCCTTTTACAAAATGAACAATTGCTAGTAGGTGTATCACCAACCTTCAGTATTTTAACACCACACCCTGACATATGCGATTATTCATTATTCTGTGGGAAAAAGACCTTTATATGTAAATCCTGGGAATAGAGCAGATTAAAATCAGGTAGTGTACTTAAACACATTTGTAATAATTAATAAAAAATTACAAACAGGTGAGAGAGGATAACTGCCTCTGAAACATTTATTCTACTAGTAATTTTATTACCATTGAATTCTTGCCAGCCAGGAAACACCTAGAGGCTCATGTTTCACACCCAGTATTGCAGAGGTGAAAAGGTAGAACATTCTGCCTTAACAAGTATGTAAAGAGCAACTTCAAGCGGAAACAAGTTTAGCACCCAGCTCTTACTGGCTCAGCCACAGAGAAACTCTCCATAATAACTCGCTTGGTTGCGCAGCTTCTGCAAGGCTGTGAGCTTCTGCTTTGGACCTTGGCTGCGGGGAGGCATGCGGCATGCAAGCACACTCCCCAAATCCACTTGCCCTGTGAAGGTTTCCACTAACTGGCTACTTTTTCTGCCTGACTCCCTGTTATTAAAAAAAAAAAAAAAAAGCAAGCATATCACAAGTTTATATCTGAAGATAGCTAGCTAAAGAGCTGCGTTATAATCATGCAGGGTACAAAGTACCTCTTTTCTAAACAAGCAACAAAATGCGGTAGTGGAATAATTATTCATCTCTTAAAGAATAAATCCTTCTGTTGTAATATACTATACAACCCAGAGGCATAGTGATCTCTCCAGATGACAGTAATTCTCACTATCCTTATCAAAAATGACAGTTGTTCCTTTGAAGCAGATTGCCATGGTAAGGCACTAGCTGAAAAGCCAGTTTTGTTCTGTCACGATAGGAACCTGTCCCAACTTTGCGTACACTAACATCTTCCTTCTATAAAAGCAAATAGAATAAATCTTTTCTATTTCTCCCTGAAACTTGTACTTCTGTTCATTGTGTGAAGTTGACTGGAAATCTAGATACACAGAATAGAGCAGACAAGGTTGATTTAAAAAAAGGGAGCACTGAAATATTCACTCAGCTTCAGCCAGATCCCTCCTTCACCTGCAACTATAGGGTCTTAGACATGCCTTTATTTACTATCTAGAACTATCCCTATTTAGCAGTTCCAAATAAGAACAGGTTAGGTATTTGTTCATTAATGTTGATACGTGCATTTCTTCAGTACATGTTCCATAATGGCGATAGCAAAAAATGTGTACCCATAAACTCATTAAATGGCACTCAGAATATTTCTGTACTGTGCCTGACATCATCTCTGCCATGAGGAAGTACTGGGGTTTGGTTTTTGCTTTTTAAATACAGGGCCAAAGCATTGGCTTTAATGCAGATAAAAATATTGGCACCAGTATTGACATTACTGCAGCTAGTACCACATAATCCTCCTGCCCAGAGTACTGGCACAGATGCAAGTAGATACACCTTGAAAGGAACCGGTTACAGACTGAAGTCTGTCCGATTTGGCCCAGGAAGAGCAAGGTTTAAAATAAGCGCTAGCAAAATGGCATTTTGAATGCCAGTCTGCACCATCTAGCTCTGCAAACTGCTCTTGTATTCTTTCCCTGGGCAAAATGAAAAAGTGGAAAATGAAAATGCTCCTGGGTATGATATATTCTCATAACGATCATAGTCACAGCATAGGAACTCGACACAGTTAACAGGGAGAAGGAAAGCCTTCTATTAAACCTATGGTAGTATGGAAAAAACAGATGTTTTGGGCACATGAACCCCTCTTAAGATAGAAATAGAAGCTTTATATTTACATTATGTTTGCAATTGTTCAGGCAGAGACTGGGAGCAATACCGTGCTGCTGAGGTGACCAGTAACACCACAGTAAGCACAGCCCTGTTGTAATCCAAAGACTCACAGTCATTCTTCAGAAAGGTTGAATGAATCACACACAATTATGAATTAACATAAACAAATAAATAAATAAAACTGTTCACAAATAATCCCTAGAACAGGGAAAAACAAACTAATAAAATGAGTCTGTAAGCTATATACATGGGTGGGAGAGAGAGAATTCAGCTAGCTGCATGTGTATATTCATTACGTCACTCAGATTTAATTTGTACTGGGAAGAAAGGAGGAGTCTTATCCCCTATCATCTTGCATATGATGAGATCATTTTCATCTGACCCCGAACATGGGGTCTTACTCCATCAGAATTCTGCATTCCCATTTAAGCATTTTACGTCTACCACACACTGGTCTAACTGACCAGACATATTATCACCTCAGGCATATTGTCAGCCTGCGTATGGAGCTAGCCATGATTAGCTAAAAGATATAGTTGAAATTATTTTTATAAGTAGGAAATGCATAGCAGGGGTGTGGGGGGAGAATGGTGGCTTATGATAATAAAGGCAGTTTAGTATTATATATAGAGAGGGAGAATTTATACTTTGTTATAATTTGTTAGCACTCCGGACATATCATTTTTCATCATGTACTTTGAATGAGAGAAAGATACACTTTATAAGAATCCTCCATGCTTATATTATAGCATCATTCTCTCTTAATAGCCTTCTGGCTATCCACATGCTTCATAGTAGAAATTATCTGCCAAAATCACTTAATGTTGAAGATATCATGGGACTGCAGGAAAAAGTCCACATTATAGTTTGTCTTCATTTCTTCTTCAATTTCTTTATTTTTCCATCAATCACAATAGTTGATTCCTTAATAGTGCCCTTGAGAATCCCCACCAAGAAAGCAGAAAGTCCACAGACTCTCTCTCAGTCAGATGTTTCAAGTGTACTCTGAGGATCTTGTAAATCTTCTCTAATACAGAATGGATCATTCAGGTCTCAAAATGTTTAATATAATCTCTCCTCCAGTCAGCCTAAGGGACCACAATCCTCAGGGCTGCAGCCCTTCCCCTAATTTTCTGAGGTTTTGAAAATGTCAAGGCTAATCTTGGATTCATATAGGGTTTTTTTAAATAAGTTGCTTGACCTTTGTGTTTCACAGCTATTCTGACTGATGCAAACCAATTACAAGGAAAGTTTGTCACCATTTTTTTTTCCTTGGGATATTAATGGTCTTTCCTACTACTGTCATCCAGAAGCAGCTTTTAAGACTTGCGGAAATCTATAGGTATTGCTGATCTGACCTCAAACCATTCTGTAGCTACAGATTATCTGTAGCTACACCAGCTACAAGTTCCCTCCTGGCTGCATGCTGGCAGAGGAAATTTCTTCTCTCATAACCTACAAGAATTGCCACAATAATAGATCAGTAGTAAGAATAATACCTGACTCCTGTGAAATGCTTTTTATTAACTGCTTTCATGGAGTTTTACAAAGGTGAGGAAATATTACTGCCACTTTTAATGGGAAAACTCAAGCACTGGACAATGCTGTGTGTTCAAGGTCATCCAGTAGGTGAAGGGCAGAGCTAGAAATACAGACTTGGTTTTCTAAGGACACACATAGGATACTAATCTTATTAACACGAGTCAGTGTTGTTCAGTAGATCAACCAATCAATCACGTACTTTTTCCATTTTCCATTTTAATACTGGCTCTGACACCTAGTCCCTCTAATAGCCTTGGTTAAGCCACTGAGAGGAATCACTTTCAATAGGCTAATGTCAAGGGGTTTTTTATCCACACATGCAGTTTAGGCTTTCATAACTTGTTTCCTGATTCTTATACTTGCACAAGGATACATATATTTAATAATTGACTTTTTAAATTGTGTAACTTACACCAATTGTGTAACTTACATTGATTGATCCAATCCATAGATTTGCACTCATAACAGGATTTGAGGTGCAAAAACAAGTCTTCCACCTTTCCAGATCTATATATGCACACACAGGAGAACAACCCTTCAGAAATATGACCCAAAATTATGCCAGATGATACATAATAGTTGCCCGTAAGTCTCTCAAACTCCATCTTATTTTAGATTGCCATTTAACCATCCTAAAATAGGAGTAAACATTCACAGACCACATTATGAATAATATAGGTCACCTAAAGTTGCCAGGACATAGGAGGAATTATTTCATTGACCCACAACTCAAAACTGACCCTCTATTTGCTTATTCTGGCTGAAAACCAGTCAGTTGCATCTACAAAGAATACAAATAAGTTTTTTAAGCATTTTGCAATATTAAGGCCTGAACAGGGTCTTTCAACAGTTTTCAGCGTCACTTCAATATTCTTCTCACACCATTGTGTTCTGTCAATGGGGATAGTTGTGCACATGGAGCATATGTGACTCAGCAAAGCATTTCCCTAGATTTCAGTGCAATCAGCCTTTGATGGAGATACACCCTTGATTATGCGTCCAGCAGCTGTGATACTGTCACACCACTGATCCTTAGGAAGCATGTCGGCAACATGTTATGAATTCCAGGAAGGGTCACACAAGTAATTTTTTCCCTTTCCCGATGCCTTGCTACAATAGGCAGAAGCAAAAAATAAGAGCTATTGGAAGACAATCTGTAATTTTGCCCAGCATTCACTCTACAAACATTATCTGAAGGTGATGGGATAATCTAAAGACTTCTCTCAATGAGAACAACTTTCCTACTCAAAGGTGTAAGAGCACCGCTAATATTTCCTGAAATTCTCATCAACTTTTCTCATTATTGTCCCTATTCTACTGTCATTATTGAGCTTGAAAGCTAAGAGACTGTCCTATCAACAGCTTTTCTAATGTGGCCATTACTGAGTATTTCTAGATATTAGGTAAGGTTTGAATCTTTCCTTACATTTCATGATTATATATGATGAAACTGATGGACTGACTGTAGGAAGCCTTGCAGCTATTTTGTCTTGATGAACATACCTTGGGACACATTACTTTCAATGGATATATCTCCTTGATTTCCTGTTCTTAACATTCTTGGTGGAGTTACTTGAGAAGTAGCAGGTAGCTTCCCAAAATTTCAAATATAGTTTATCCCTTTTATAATAAAGGTTGTAAATACAAATACGGAAATAAACACCTATGTGAAAAGCACAGACTGTGAAAGGGGAAATAACTTTAGCAGGAGTAGATTTTGCAAGTGTTCCTAATTTTATTATATTACAGCCAAAGTTACTAAGCCATCATTCTGCAAAGGTGTAACACCTAGTGTGAGTGTCATGGAGAACTGTGAAGTTTCCTCATACAGTATAGCACCATTACAGAAACACCTGTGTTAAAAATAACTTCAAGCTTATCTACTCTGAAGTATTCCTTAACCTTTAAAATGTTTCCTTTCTTACCTGATGCTTTAATACTTGCATTATGTTCCAGACCACAGCTGTGACAGCAAAAGCAACATCTTTTTTTTCCCTGTTCTTCGACAAAGGATAGTACTTCTCTTTAGTGACAAATAATTGCATCTACAGCTGTAATAAACACATGCAGAAGTGTGGCAAGTTGGGATGAAAAAATCCACAGTGCAACATCTATTCATTTTATGTCTGCCTCCCTGTCCTCACCGAAGGTGTGACTGCCATGACCCTCTCCCACAAGTGGCACCGTGTTGGTCTGTAGCAGTAAGGCCCCCAGCTGGGGGGACTCGCCCTTCTGCATGGCACCCACTTCCACCCCAGTGTCCTACAAAACTGCTGGGGTGAACCAATTAGCCCAACCTAAGTCCTGGCATGCCCATGAATTGCCTCTAAAGAGGGGACTGAAGTGTTTCCCAAGAGGGGTGAGGAAGACTGTGACAGAATGGAGCTGAATAAGCTTAAAAATATCTGGCCATCAAACAGGTCCCTGGTGACCAGAATAGACTCGCTCTATCTACTACAGCTCATGCAGGAGCACAAAAGAACAAGATTCTCCTTGCAATGGTCTTCATGAGAGTTTCCTCTCTGGGGAAGGAATTGTCAACCAGCAAAACTCTACATTTGACTTTTACATAGCCTTCTTCACCCAACTTGGTAAGGCAGACATTTGAGAGGTAAGAGCAGTGAAGAGTGTTGACAAAGAGTGGAGGCCTTCCACCTATTCGCAGCTGCAAAATGCAATGAGTTAGGGACAAGTAAGGCAGCAGGCTGAGGCAGCTTGACAACCACAAACCTGTTTGCTTTTCACCCTTGTCCTAGGTGGTTGTTAACACAGAGTAGAGCCTGTCCTACAGAAGGTTTTCTTTGTGTATAATACAACATTTCTTTGTAGAATCGATAACATCTCAGACCAAAGAAAAACCACCAACAGTCTCCTTCCTAGGAATAGCACATTCTTGATTCTCATCCACGTCATTCTCCAGCTGTTTTAACTGATTAGTCAAAGGCACACTCCTTGTTGACATCAAATGTGTCAAAAACAAGTGTATAAATGAATAATTATTTCCAACACTTGCAGTGAGATTAAGCACTTATTGGATTAGGAAAATAACAGGATTTAATAGGGTCATTTATGCTGTAACTCTAGTATAAAAATGTACAGTGCATGCACACATATCAGATTATTATCTCTATAGTCCATCTAGCTATAACCATTTAAATATTTTATCTATCCAGCACTGATACATTTCTGGTCTCTTCCTTTTTAACACACTACAGGTGAGTGTCCTTGGGCATCTCGGTAGTGAACACGTGACACAGTCGTTATTGCCATTAGTGAACAAGCATTTTTCAATATGAGCTCATTTGGGTATCTTTCCTAGATCTGGGGAGCTTCTTTTTAAGCTTCAGGCATGTAGGACAAATGCCTCTCTCACTGCTTCTCCCTCTGCATGTTGCTGGAGTCATTGCAAGCTCCACCACTCTTCATTGCAGTGTCCTTACAGCTTCCTGGAAAAAAGAAAGGAATAGGAAAGGATGATTTGGTGAACCCACATATGCCCCATTGTACTGGTTGTGTTTGACAAGGTTTTGGTGGCAGGAGGGCTGTAGGGGTGACCTCTGTGAGAAGAGGCTGGGGGCTGCCCCATGCTGAACACAGCCAGCTCCAGCGAGCTCCCCAGATGGACACGGCAGAGGACACAGCTGAGTTCATCAGGGGAGTCTGTGGTGCCTCTGTGAAAACATACTTAGGAAAGGGTAGAAAACACTGGACAGGCAGAAGAGCAGGGGAAAAAAAGAGTGAGAAACAACAGAGAAAACACCAAGGTCAGAGGAGGAGGAGGAAGAGGTTCTTCAGGCACCACAGCAGGTATTCCCCAGCAGCCTGATGAGAGGACCACGCCAGAGCAGATGGATCTTCTTGAAGGAACTGCAGCCCATGGACAGCCCACATCGGAGCAGGTTTTTTCCTGAAGGATTGCAGTCCATGGAGAGGACCCACACTGGAGCAGGGGAAAAGTGAGGAGGAAGGAGCAGCAAAGAGAAACTGCTACGCATTGACCATAACCCGCATTCCCCATCCTCCCTGCAACACTCAGCAAGGCAGTGAGAAGAGTCAGGAATGAAGGAGTGAAGCTGAGCCTGGGAAAAGGGGAAGGAAAGGTGTTGTTTTAACACTTGTATTCTTGTTTCTCACTACCCAAATCTATTTAAACTGGCAATAAATTAAATTAATTTTCCAAAGTTGAATCTGTTTTGCCAGTGATGGTAATTGGTAAGTGATCTCCCTGTCCTTGCCTTGACCCACAAACTTTCTTATTCTTGGTTTTCTCTTATTTTCTCCCCCTGTCCTGCTGAGGAGGGGGAGTGCAGCTGGGTGGGCATTTGGCTGTTAGCCGAGATTAACCCATCACACCACTTGCAAATTCTAGGTTGATTTTTTTCAGACGCTGTGAGCTACAGATGGTTTCATGGTGTAGCGTGTGTCTCTGTTCTCCAGGCTAATTTGAACAAGAATGATCCTGAGTAACTGTTCCTTACTGAGATCAGTATGGACATCTGAATGGTGGAACAATAAGCTTCTTTTTTTCAGTCTAGGTTGCAGAGCAATGAACTTTGTGAAGCCACCTTGATCTGGAGTTGATCAGGAGAGTCAAAAATGCTGGGAATTGTAGGAGGATCAGAATAAAAGGAAGTATCCACAAGAAAAGGTCTGCCTGAATCCAAAGAATACTCACAAACATAGAAGCAATCAAGACAGGGAATAGTGGTAGGTATTTCTCTATTTTGAATTACTATCTTTTGACTTGTCTAAACTGAAGGAAGCTTGGTTTACATGCCATCTGCACTCTGCCTTCTGTATGCTTAATCTGCTATGTGTCCTTTAAAAAGATGTACCTGGCTGCTTCAATTCCTGGAAAACAAGCACTAGTATTGGCTGTAGAATCCTACTTATAAGTGACAGAAAAGTAGCCTTTTTTCCAGGAATACAGTTAAATTAAAGAGTCAGTAACTAAAGTTGTGTGATTGTTGATGCATCCATTCACAGGACATTCAGATAAAATGAAAAATGTTGAGCAAATCTAAGTTTTTTTAACAACTTTTTTAACTGCATGAAATATTTAACTTAACTTGAAACAAATTTCATTGTGATTTTGAGAGTTTCTTTACTCTTTAAAAATACATTTCAAGGAAAATTGAACATGTATAGTATTTTCAAAATACATTTCAAGGAAAATTGAACATGTATGGCATTTTCAAACCAGAAAATGATACTATTTAGTTTAAAGTATTGCAGTAAGAAAAATAAAACTATGATTTGCAATTTATTTTCAGGAGTTCAAGGAAAGTTATTTTTTATTTGGTTGGTTTTGACAAGTAACTTGATAAAATGAAATCAAATTCTCAGAGTTGTTTGGTACTGCTGAACCTGCCTTTTTCATGTATATGAAAAATATATACACTGTATCAGATGAAAAATATTGACAGACTCTACCTGGAGCCAGACGCACTCCACCTGGAGTGTTAAAGCTCTGGAGCCGCCATGAGAGAGAAGTCTGGGGAAGGCTGGGGGATGGATCAGTGCTTCTTATTGATCCCAGACAAAGTTATAAAGCATATAACAAAACTAAACAAACAAAAGAACAAATATGCCCTTCGATGTCCTTTTATTTAGGTAAAGCTTCCAACAAACTCAAAAAGACTGTATCTTATCTCTTCGGAAAGTGAATGTATACTTTAATTAATATTGCTCATATTTTTTTAAGCTTTGTGAACAAAGCAAAAAGCCTGGCCAAGAGAAGCAGACAACATAGCATGACGAACTGATCACCCCAAATCTGAATTCAACAGGTATAGCCAATATTAAAGCGTAACCATATTTGCACCAAAACCATCTTCCCCTCTTATTGCTACAGATGACACACCTCTCACATTTGAACTGTCACACAGCCTTAGGCTGTGTGAAGGCAACATGTAAAGACTGGACACTACTCAGAAGCATATACTTAGCTTTAAGAAAGGGATGATCTTATAAAGTCTAGGAAATACTGTCATCCTGCGAGCTGAGCATGTATCTAAATACCTCACTGTGAGTTCCTAGCAAATTCCTGTCTCTCACACGTTTAATAAGTATCATGTCCACGTGGTTAGACTGACCCAGGAGGTGGTCTACAAGAGGTACCCAACTCTCATCTGGCAGCCTGACTTTCTCACAGAGAGAATGGGAGCAGTTTTGGGGGTAGAAAGGCATGGCTCACTCGGATGCAGATGACTGCATTATTGCAAGGAAACGGGGGTGAAGGAGGAGGAAAGAAGGATGCACACCACTGTCCATACGCAACCCCTAAAACCTGCTGTCATATTTGAGGGAGGGAGGAAAACAGGCAGCAACACCTCTAACAGCTCACAGCCAGAATGGGTGGAGGAGGAAGGAGGTGGCAGAGGTGGAGCTGCTTCCACGTTTTAGCAAAGAAGAAAGGGAGAGTAACCTTGCCACAGCCTGCTGTGTGGGGGACAGGGCAGGAAGGAAGCTGGGAAAGCGCGACACAGACCATCTGTTCTCCCAGCACCCAGAAATTCAGCAGAAATCCTGACCTTCAAGGTGGGAATCCTGCCCCTGATGTGGGATCCTGCCCCTGAAGCTGCCAAGCTGAACTAGGACATGAGCTTCTTCAGGCTGGGCCTATGGGTCTACTTACTTCTCGTCGTATCCCTTGCGGTGTGGGATTTGCTGGCACTGACTGCAGTCTGTGCTGAACCCCACACCTCTTCTATGCTTGCAGTAACTGTGACTGGATCAAGCCCAACTACTTCTGAAAGTTTTCTGTCTTTCCTTACCCAAATGCAAGAAGCTTCATTTTGTGAAAGCCCAGTATCTTTTTCCTTTGTGATTTTGCTGGTAAAACACGGTGTAAAACACCTAGTAAAACACCCACAAAACATCATGTAGCCAAAGTCAATAGGGATATTTCCTTCACTTTCATGCACTTCTCCTGTATAAAGTGATAAAAGGTATTCTGGCAATCAGTACATATTACAAAGCTGTATAAAGCCCACAATCAGTTTTCCTTAGGAAAGGAACACAGTTATGGAAACCAGACTCCTACTGGTGGAAGCCAAAACTGCTGCCAAGGCAGGGCTCTCAGGACCAAGCAAAGCCACCAAGGTGTCAAGGTCACGGAGCAGTGCAGGATATCCCGTGTCCATGATGTGAAACGTTCCCTCCCACCCCAAGACTCTCTCAGATAAACCCCCAACTCAGATTTGTGGACAAAGCCAGTCCTATGCTCTTTAGTGTGTTTTCCTGAGACCAAATAGATTCCATTGCTGCTGAGTTTTCTTAAGAACATTTTTTCTTTTTTTTTTTTTTTTTTCCTACAAAAATGGTGTCTTGGAGTTTTTATACTTGCTCAGGCACTCTGTATATGAAACAGATACAGATATGCATATCTGCTCACCTATTCATCCCCAAAATCTCACCACATCCACCTGGTCACTGACTGAATAAACTGACTGAATTTCCCCCATCTCAGGATCAAATCAGAAGGGGAATAGCTTATCTGATGCTCTGTTCCATATCATCATGTTGGACAGTACCCAGGTCCCACCCTCATAATTTTTTTTGAGGATAAAATCTCTGTTGTCTAAAAGGAGGCAATGTGTTCTCAGTAGTGTGCAAACATTGGTTCAAATACTCTAGGTCTGTGATTTAATCCAAATATATTCTTTAGATTGTATTGTCAAATCTTTTCCCTTTTCCTTTTTAAAATCAGGAATATAAAATGTTATGATAGTGTGAATTGTTTTAACAAAGAAATTAGACTCATAGACAGAAGTTGGGAAATCCATAGTTGTGGTTTCTGCAACTAAGCTACAGTGAGATATGTCATAAAAAACCCCTACATATCCAATGTTCAATATCTAATGTTGTATACTGTTTCAGTACAGACATTCAAATAACAATTAAGTAAAATAACTTAAGGGATTTTTGTTCACTTTTAACCCTGTTCACATGTGCATTTGCTGTGCAAATCTAGATGACACAGCTTTTACGAAAACTTGATGTAAATTCACTCAGTGCTATTCTACTTATGTACTCACCACACAAAAGCACAAATGCGCACATACACTCACTTCTCTCTACATCAGTGACCAAAGCTGAAAATAAAACTCTTTTTCATGCTGTCTGTGCCTATATCACAGTGATGTTGCAAAGCTAGGACTTGAAACCACCTTCCCAGCTTGCACCTGTCTTATATATAGGGATTCCTGAGCTCAGCACAGAATTTCTACTTTTCAACTTTTTTTTTGTTCCAATAAACACATGAACACAAACAAACCATGCATGACTCAAAATAATTTGATCTAACTTTTACTTCTTCTGTACCTTTACTGTTTTCCTATTTGAAGACCTCTTGTCATATTTTCCTAGTTCTTTTCCCGCTATCCTCTTTACTGAGCTCCTCACATCTGTCCTTTCCCAAATGTTTCCTATGTTTTTAATCAGATCATCCATGCAGAAACATAGATGTGATCACATACTGCATTCCACATCAGAGGATTTTGAAGACGTCACCATCACCCACACAACAGTGTCTCCATTTCCCAGAACATCTCCTCTCAGATCACTACAGATGGGCCCAGTCTCAGGCTTCCTTTGAACACCTCTCTCCTTGTACACAAGTCACCCTTGTTTTCAAAAATGCTCTCTTTCCTCTGTGGGTAGGGGATGCATTTCCATTTACAGTAATCCATGTATATTTGGTGGCCAAAATTCACAAAGACCATTCAGGTATCCAGGCTTGAAACAGCTAATCTCAAGAAAGTTGACTTAGATCAGAGCAGCCTCTCTGCTGAAAAGACATCATACTATCAGTTCATTTCCTCCGCTGGCTTCCTGTTGAAAACAAGGTCATATTCAAGATTTTAGCCTGTATTTTCAAATCCACATATATGACTATTCTGAATTATGTGTGGGATTGCTTTGTCCTCTGTGATCATGACACTTTGCATCAGCTACTCTCCAGATGTGAAGAAAGTGTATCTCTCAGTGCAGAAACGTGTTAGTGCAGGAGAGAGAACTTGGCCAGCAGCTGGTGCGCATAGCTAGAAAGGAATTCACGTCTGGTATGCACAGGAGGACCACAGACTCATTACCTCAAACACACCATATATCCCACCACGTATCCCACAACATACATCCCACCGCATATCCCTAAAGCAACACTTCACAACAAAACAGTCTGAAACCAAAGCGAGCCAGAAGATGGATGGAGAAATAGATAACCTTACAAGTATAAGTGGCAGACTAAAAACATGAGTTGCTTTATTCACGAAGGATAAAGCTTTAACATATACACCCAATCATTAGATTGCTTAAACCGATGACCCAATATATTTGTCACGCATACACTTTGTCATGCAGAGTGTCCACACTACCCACACATGGGCACATACCTACAGGCCAACCAAAGATCAAACACATCAGTGTCACACCGAATGAATCCCCATCCCACTGTGCTCATTGAAAGTGCTTATTTATACATTGACTTCTTCTGTGACTGAAAGCAGGTGGGATCTGGACATAGACTTGCACAGTTTGCTTAAAACCTCTTACGCAGGTTTTAACTTGTGTCTTAATTCCTGGTTTCATATTCATTTTTCACTAGCTTGAACATAAGAGCAAAAAAATTATGAGTCAGTCAGTATGTTCCTTAACATAACCAGGAGCTCAGATTTCAGACACAGGAGCTGCTTTGGCTTTTGTATAGCTTGAGCAAATTTACATTAAGTGACAAGTGATGTCATACAGCTGAAGGACATAAATGTCAGGATGTGATGTATGGTTTATATAGTCACAGACTCCAAAAAGAACTCTAGTAGGGAAACCGGAATGATTATTTTTTCAATACCCCAGAGAATCTTCAGCCCCCATTTATCTCGGCAGGTGCTGCACATGCTCTGCACTTTTCAGAATCAGGCCCCTATAGCCCTATTGCTGTAAGGACAGAAACACAACCAGAACCGTCTCCTTCTTCACATATGGGAGGATTTACTAGAAGAGTTTGTGAACAAACTGTCTTGTATATTTTCTGCCTTCAAGAAATGTACAAAGCAATCTGTAAGGATGTATAAATGACTCACTTCTCATCAGCTGTGGGACTCTGTAGTATTCTTCATGCATTTAGCAGTTGGAAGCTGTTTGTGTTACCAGTTAAGGCCACCACAACCAAATCTGCACGGGGTCAGACCTGGAGGTTCAGTAACCATTGGGAAAACGGAGGTTTGCTGTTCGTACTGGGCTGCGTTACCTTTATGGTATCATTTCCACCAATGTGTGTGAGGTGAGGTCTCCTTCAGCTCTTTGCAGCCTTTTCCACTCCAGCCCCCAGTTCCAGCCACACAGACAGTGGTTTGTGAGGCCCACAAGAGAGGAAACCAGTGTGATGATCGTGAGTCCTTCCACCTCCACGGGAAAGGGTGAACATAAATGGAAAGTCTGTCTTTGCTGTCAATACGGTGTGTACAGTTTGTCCGTGAGATAAATTATGACTGAGGGCTCCCACTCACACAAGTGCCTCCAGCTTCAGCCTTCCACACTCACAGTTGCCCAGCAGGCTATTGCCCTTTGGGATCACCTCAGACAAAACATACCAACATAAAGCTGGTTTCTGCCCTGAATCGCATTACAACAGTTTCTCCAAACAATGATTTTGCCAAACTCCATCTGAAAACAAATGACCTTTCATTTTAAAGTGCATCCAGTGCCTTCCTTAATGTTGCATCGGGAGCAGGGGTTGTGTTACAGAGTGGGTTTTGAAGACCATTTTCTGATTTGTCAGTTAAATTAGCAGTTTTAATACAAGCAGAGTAGCAATGTGGCAGTGGAAACCCTGTGTTTGTGCAGGGAAGGTAAGACTGTTATGAGAAAGTCCAAAAATCCCCTAAATATCACCAGTATGCAAAATGGTATGAAACTATAATAAAAATATTTAAGGGAATAGGTCATTACTATGACTGGATGCATAAAGACAACTGATACACATGCGTATCAATATGATGTTTAACCTCTTGGAAATCAGTTAAATCAACAGAGTGGCTGAAACTATTAGTCTAAACCAAAGTGTTACCACTTCTAATGCACAAATAGGCAGATTCTGATAATGGAGCTGCTTCCCTGGTCCACAGTTTCCTGCCATACTCTATACTTCAGGGTTGTTTGAGCAAAGTGAACTGATACAGTGGGAATAGGAATGCTTAATCTCAAAGGCAGCTGTATTTTTAAATATATTTTTTAGCACTTCGTGATGTATTTGCCTGTGTCAGGAGACTTAAATATTTAAACAGGGTGACAAAGTTCATTTCAACCTCAATGACAGTCAAACCCCCTGACATCCCCCTTTCGTAATGTGAGCAGAATTTTCTTCGTAGAAATAGCCTGCCTCAAAGGAGCAAGGGAAAAAAACAACTTCTGTTCCAACTTTTAAAGCCCTGAAAGTCTTCGCAATGTCTCCCTCGCCTTTACCTACATAGTCACCCCACCCGTTTCCTACCCCTCGCCACGTAATTTTTCAAACGGAGCCGCAAGCACGCTCGCCCTGGAAAACCAGCCACCCGCTCCATCGCTTGAGGTACGGGGAGGGAGAGGAGGCCAGCCGCAGGTCGTGACCTCCCGGGGCACCGGCCGCCTTTCACCCTCATCCCAGGCCTCTCGGCCTCCCCGGGGCAGCTGGGGCTGCCGCCTTCTCTCCCGAGCCCAGCTTCCAGCTCTGCCGGAGGGGTGCGTCTGGCCGCCGGCGGACCGGGCGATGAGCGAGCGCCTTTAAAATGTGGCAGAGCAAGAAGCACGGGCGGCCCTCCTCCGCCGGCGCGGCCTGCGGGGTTGCGGCGGGTCACCCCGCGCGGGGCCACCTCGTGTCCGCCACCGGAACGGCAAGCGGCGGGGCCCGGCCGGCACCGCCGGCCTCGGGGCGCTCCCGCCCCCCCCACCCCGCCCCCCCCC
>NW_010972571.1:1852439-1886144 GCF_000737465.1 Haliaeetus leucocephalus | reverse complement strand
CACCCCGCTCCTCTCCTTCCCGAGGAGACGGGGCTGATCCGTGCCCGTTTCGGCTTCCCGGCGCCCACACGCCTCCGCGTCCCCGCGCGGCCGTGCTCGCCGTTCTCCCGGCGTGCGCCGCTCCCGGACGCCCACCGGGATTTTGGCCAGAGCCAGAGGCAACGGCGGGGTTGGCGCAAGTGAGCATTGGCTTTTCTAGCCGAAGCGCTGAGGGGAAGGCAGGGCAGCGCAGCAGAAAAAGCTTTTACTCGGGTGGGGAGAAGGTAACGGCTGTCCTCGGGTAAAGTGCTTGGCTCCTGTCACGGCACTGTCACCACCAGCCTGAGAAGAGAGGCAGGACGGGGCTCTCCCAAGCCCCAGCCTTGCGCCCTCCCTTGCTCTGAATTCCCTGTAGCGCTCCCCAACGCCGCGGGGCTCAGCACCCGCGGCCCTCCCAGGTCCCCTGCGGGGGCACCACGCAGCTGCGGGCTGCACAAGCCAGGGGAAAGCCCCCCTCTGCCCGTCTGCCGCTGTCGGGGGTGGGGAGGGAAGGGAAGGATGAGCCTCGGCTTGGAAAAGTCCATCCAGGGGAAAGGAAAAGGCATTTGCTAAGTGAAATGAGGTTTATGCTGAATAAGACCAGGGTACAGAAAAGGTAGTGTATTTTGCACGGAGTTAGTAGCAACTATGCTGACAAATATTAACTGTAAGGGGAAATAACATCTCAAGAACAGCTCGGTGAAAAAGTTTAATCTGCTGAAAGGGCTTGACTTTGAGGGGTTTTTGTTGTTTTTTTTTACCAGCAACAAGCAGTGGGTGTGTGGAGGGGCTGAGAGGAACGGGGCAGGAAGAGAGGCACCTCAAGCTCCCCTCTTGGTGTTTATCTCTCCTCAGAGTGGGGGCCAGCGTGCAAACCCCTGAGCAGCGTGCGGAAAAGAAACAGAAACCAACCCGCTCCCAAGCACACCTGAGTGCTTGCAGCCCCGTTCTTCACATAGTGAATCGAAAAGCATAAGGAAATGGGAAAATGGGAAAATCATTCCCCATGCTCTTCCAGAGCATGGCAGTCCAGTACCCTGCCAGACCTGTTTTTCCAGCACCAGGGTGTAAAAGGTGGCTTCCTACGCACTGCAGGGCTAACACAGGAGTCCCCCAGACCCCATGTCTTCAAACAGGAGTATGGCTGAAGCAGCTGATTACCCACGACTTTGACATTTATGTCCACCTTGGCCTCTTCTTCCTCCTTAGATCCTTCTTTCCGTAATCAGCCAAAATGGACATGGTCTTCCACACGGTAGACAAGATTTTGGTTATGTCTGGTGGGAAACGAAACAGTCACTGCCTCCCTGCTGCACAGCCATGCCACTGGCCATGGGAATGAGGGGGGAGCGGAAGCTGCCGACCGGGAACTTCAGCTTCCCGTGCAGGCAGGGAGAAGGCGAAGAAATTTTCTCCTTCGCCCTCCACTCCCAACTGCCCTATGCAACAGCCGGTGTGGCTAAACAAGAACAAAAGAATTTTGTTATTCCAACGTATTACTCAGAAACAAAGTGAGTCTGACATGTTCCTACCTCTCCCATACTGCAGGTGGTTTAAAGACCATATCAGTCTCTGCCCCTCCACTGTTCTTGTGCAAGTGTTTGTGGAGCTGCTTAGCAAAGCAGCGACTGAAGTAGCCCAGCCTGAAGAAATGCTTCAAAAACAAGAAAAGAGTGATTGTCCACAAAACATTTGTACCCATTGCGTTGCCTCATGGAGCTGTTGGAATAAGCAGAAAGACAGCAGTCTTCAGCCAGCTTTCGCAAGATAGTATGTCTGCTTGTCTCCACCGTTGTTGAACTGTCAGAGTCACAGTAAATAGGAAAAATGTTCCTATCATTCCTGTGTGTGATACGGAGATGTGGGCTTCAAGTCCCTGCTTGGTCACTCTCAGGGAGTCCTGCAAGTCCCACAGAGCCTCAGCCTACCACCTGCAAAAGGCAGCTTCCCTGCCTGAAACAGCAAGTCACGAAAAGACTGTGACACACTCTGAGGTAGTCAAAATGGAGCCCATAAAAACACTGGAGCTAGAAATTCCTCTGCCACCCTCAGGCAAGGGGTTCTAGGGAGGATTTCTGTCTCTGAGGGATGGCGACCACCCAGGCTGGCACAGCAAGCTGGCACAGGGCAGCTACGTCAGTGTGGCGCTGTGCCCAGTTCATCAGCCCTTCCAAGAAGAGTTTCTGCACTGCCCTGGGTCACGTCTTTCTCACGAAGATTTTACAGGGATGTCATAACTATACATCCTCCCATATGCACGGTTAAGAATTAGAGCTTTCCTAACCCTGCATAATTATTAACATGAGGGCAATTAGATAGAAAGATCAAATAGCTTGTTATTAAAAGACCAATGAAGAGCATAAAAAGCTACCAATTGGCATAAGAAATCTTGATTCCAGAATACTAAAACCCATAACCTGTGGAGTGTTTACTTTATATCATATGATTTATGTGCTATGGGATGTATTTTTCAAATTCCGCCTGTCCTGTGCTATGTGGGAACAGTATAATTCATCATGTAGGTCTCCAGGTAAAGAAGCAGTGACACTTAGTCTGGCTGGCTTTTGCCTAATCCCACACTTTTATGATCAGACCTTAGAATATTATTTTAAGTTCAGCTAAAACTTTAATTGGAGACTCTGATTTATAGCTGATTTTTTTTTCATCATTGAACTGATAAAGTAAGCTATAATGAGAACTTTCTGGATGATAGATGTCATTCTCCTGAGCGGTGCTATTAGCACTTGTCCAGTTTCAGGAATATATACTAAAGAAAAAAAAGACACACATATGGCTTGGTGTAATTATGTAGCCCTTCAGAGTAAAAGAACTATTTAAGAGAACACAGCTTCATAAAGCTGTTTATCTCCTTTTAATTTACTTTTTCCAAGTCTGTCAGCTTTACATATAATTTTACATTTTGTCAAATGAAGTTGATAACACCAATTTCACAGAAAGAAAGGCCAACATTCATAAACTACAATAACAAGCCAACACATGCCTGCGTCTGTGAATGGGAAGGGGGATAAGAAAAAGGCCTTGTTTTGGTAGGCAAACAAATTTCAGTTTGCATTTCACAAGGGATTATCATTAGTCTTGAGCAAACTCAATGTCTGTGAACACCTTACGTTATTCTTATGGTCCACAGGTTTTGCAGAGCCAGCTTGACTTTGCAGATATTTCTTTGATGTAATTTAGACCTTTTTTTTTTTTTTTTTTTTTTTTGAGTAAGAATTAGGACTGTACTGTAACTTAGCAGGTAAGAAGAAACGCACAGCTACCTAATGTGCCAGCTATTTCTTTGGACCACGGGTAGAAGGTATTACTAGTATTCCTTTCAGATCCTCTGTCCGTATTATCTAATCAATTCTTCACATTGTTCATATTTGTTTTCCCATGCTCATTCCTTCTCTTCTACTTCCCTTATTTTATCATTAAATATTATTCTATATGATCATCTTCTGAAAACAACAAGATGCTAATAATATTTCATGATTAGAAATGGTCTTTGAATGGGCTTGTAATGAGGTAAAATGAGTTCACCCATCTCTAGTTGTTTTGTATACAATATTCTCCTAATAGTGAGAAATACCTTGACAGAATCCCCTTAATTAAAATATTCAACAGAGAGCCTGTGGTAGCTGGCTTTATGGATATACACAGTACTGTACCTTAAAAGGTGGTTGGATTGAATTCTAGGGCAATTTGGTGTGATTTATGCTTTCTTTAGCCCAAAAGTATTTTACACTGTCTTGGCTCTCTTTTAGTGTACTTAAACACCTTCAGACTTACTTAATTACCCAGAATAATTTTGATTCACAATCACTGACTAATGTGTGAGTTACATTCTCGTCCCTTTACACAAATCCTCTGCCCTTAGTCTATTTTACTATAAAAAGCTTTGACAACGTTATGGTGTGATTCACGGGATGTGCTGTTGATACACTAATGAACTCATAGTGAATAGTGCAAATATTAAAGAATGGTTACTCTGTGGTAGGAATCAATTACAATTTCTTTTCTTTGCAAGCAACGGTGGGTTTTGCAGCTCTTTTCATAACACTTTTTTTTAAAAGTGAAGACATACAAAAAACTACTGATAGAAAGTTACTTTCCCATTGAAAGTTACTACAGCTTGTCTGTGGGCAGAGAGATTTTCATTTGATAGAAAAAGTCTAAATGAAAAAAGACATATTGTAAATAAACAAACAAACCAAAACTACTATTTCATTGTAATATCTATGGCCCTTAACCATACGTGATCTAAAATCAAGCCTGCCAAAACATATACCAGCCACTGTTTGTAAAAGTGAAAAGAAAATTAGAAAAGAAAGGAAAAACACATCTTTGGTGTCAACCTTTCTGCAGACTTCTCTGTAGCTGTAACAGTTGGTGTCCCCATTTTCCAGAGAGGTGTGGTGGACAGCAAGGAATGGGAGAGTGCCTGGAATGAGCGCTGCATCTGTTTGAAGCTGCAGGCAGCAGCTGGGCAGGGTTCAAATGAGTTCGTTGATGGTAATTCTTGAAATGACTTATTCTTGGTGGTGTACTTTGATTAACTCTTTGAAAAAAAACTTGCATTTAGATTTTATGAGGCAGGAACTTACAGTCATTCTGCAATAGCGTGGAAGTTTGTAGTTTACTCAGCAAAAGCTTGCATGCTGGTGTATTTTACAAATGTTGGTCACCTCAGTACTTGAGAATCCATTCTTGCTGGATTCTCTTAGTTCTCCGGAACGGAAATTAATTGCATAGTTTCAGAGTTTGAATTTCATTTATTATTCGTTGTATTCGTAGAACCATGATCTGAGCAAGGTCTCCACTGTGCAGTTAAGAACAGTTATGAACTCGCAACAGGCTGTCCCTGACCCAGCAATCTCACCTCGTTTACTGAGTGCTACGGATGTAAACCACACACTGATAAATTCAAAGGGTAGGGTCTTTGTCTTGAGGAACTGACACAACTGATCCAAAGCCCTCTGATGCCAAGGGAAGACCCTTACTGATCTCCGTAGACTGTGGATCAAGCTGTAGTTTCAGACGTGCCAGAATAAAAGAGGGCAATGAAAAACAGGAATGGTCAGTAGTATTGTAACCTTAATTAAACTTTTATAGATGCATGGCATATAATCATTAAAAACTCATTTTTACACATATGTGTTCAGGATCAAATTCTAGTTATAGTTGCTGAAGAACTATAACTACTAGAAAAGACACACGGCATAATCTTAGTCTGCAAGGAATCAAAAAGCTGCTTGCAACAGCATGCATCAAAGAGCTTGTTAGTTTTATGAGGAAGAGAAATTATGCACTCTCGGTATCAGCTCAGTCACGGTCTGGTCTTACCTTGGCCAGACTGCATCCCTACCTGTCTCCGGTATTACTTGGGCTGTCCATGTTGGTGTTAAACTCACATTCCCAAAGGCCTGTTCTATGCATTGAGAAACTAAGGCTCCTTACGTGTCTTTCCCACTGTCTTTTGGGAATGTAGCAAGTGGTAATATTCTTCCCGTGATATGCCACATGTCCACATCCCTGTGTTGTCACTTGGTAGTAAATGCAGATCATTTAGTGCAATGTATTTCACCTGCCACAGGAGAACATGAATCTGGCTGAGTCACTTATATCACACTATGCTAGAAATGTGAGAGACAGTGTATCTATATACATCACATGTGTATACTGTAGCAATAGGAACCAGAACAGATCTAGCTAGTTTTGTTGCTACTGTGATAATGTTGCTAGCTGGTGAAAGTTATTATGGGAAAACTCTCTCTGAATAATTTTCATGGTGAATCACCATACTAGGTTTGGAAAATGATTAGGTGATGTAGACCAGCATCTCTCAGCATAGCAGTGGCCAGTAATAGCATTGCAACATTTAATTATCAACATTAATTTCCACTTACATAAGGAAGGAATCATACAAAATGGGGGTAATAGTAAAGAAATATTCACAGTTAAGTCTAATTGTTATTTGGTTTTAAGTGAAAAGTGTGGTAGTGGTACAACACAAGGAATTCCTTGGTTTTTCCAAAAAAAATATTTGTTAGGCTCTCCGTTGATTTAAAGAGGCTGAAAAAGGGGTAGGCTCAGAAACACTTGCAGAAAGTTAAGCAAATCCCTGAATGGTTGCATATTTGTGAGGAGCTACTGAGTTGTCAAAATTAACTGGTAATCTGCCTTTTAAAAATAATGAACTATGTGCATATTTACATGTTCTTTTCACGGAGAAACACAAAGATAGCATCATCTTCCTGTGAATCTCTGGTTGCTGCAAGAAGTTTCAAGTGTCATCAGCACTTAATAAAGTTTCTCCAATGTTTTGCAGCTTCATTTAAAGCCATCCTACAGGCTCTTTAAATGCCAGAAAGTTTGTTATTTCTTCTACAGGGAATAGATTTTGTGCTGTTCCTTTCTGAAAAGTTCTTTCTTCCCTGCGCTTCTCATAACCAGTGGTAGTAAAAGTACTTTATGTGTCCAAAGTCATGTATGCAATTTAAAAGGAACAACCTACCAGGAAGAAAAGACAGTGTAACAGCCAGCTGTTTGTGCCCACTATGTGAAAAAAAAATGGCATCTGTAAGCAAGTATTTTCAGCCGTTTCACAGGTGGCTTGTTCTGTGATGCTCATCACCATTGCCCTACATGTTGTTGGTTAAGCCATTCTTATGAGTTTTACTGTAAAATTTCTCCTCCAAATGTCTGTGAAGGGCAAATAGTGATTAAATCAGTACCTTTGAGAGGTGGAAACCCTGAGGCCACATCAAAATTAGTCTTGGTGACCAATACCTCACGAGTCAGATTAAACTATGCTTTTCTGAGAACCACACTGCAAAGCAACACAAGAGCAAAGGCTTTTCCTTCCACCTTGTTCTTATGGCTAAATGTTATTAAGAAAAAATGAGTTACAGTGTGATGAGCTGGCTACCTTGTGATTCGTTCCCAGTAACCAGGGAAAAACTTCATCTCACCTTGTGGATGTGTGGGGAGAGCTGTGAAAAAGCACATATCACTTGTGGTAGAGACTGCATCCTGACTGCAAAAACATTAATGGAAGTAGAGCCCAGGCTCTAACCTGCCCTCCCCGGTCAATCCAGCTGGTCATCTTATGAAAAGGGCCCCTTGTTTGGGGGTAGAAGGGATTTGGTGCAAAAATATTATGGAGGGATGCAAGTTCTCATTAAATGATACAGAGGAGTTGGCAGCCAAGAAACTTTCTATTTCCTCCTTCCCACTCCCCACTTCACAGTTTGCCTCCCCCTGGTTGTGCCGACACAACTAGGTGTTGGGCTGTGAGATAAACCATATCCCTGAAATGATCCAAGTAAAAATAACCCTTCTGACTGTCTTACGACTGAAGTATTACTCTTGCAGAGCTCTTGGAGACCAATTTTAATGCTTATTTTATTTGAAATAAATAAGACAAAAATTATTAATTGTCTTATCAAAAAACCACTACTGTTAAGCATTATGAAGCGATGCATCATGCCCTTTTCAATTCATAGATTTTTTACAGCCAGAATGGCTAAACGTTATGAAGATGATTTCAAGTTCATGGAGAATAAATGAATCAGATTTTGAGTGAGAAGTAAAAATTGACACCCTAAACTTAAAACTATATTGGCAGGATAGCTAAAAATGCAAGACTGCTTATTTTAAATAGAGAAAGAGAGTGAGAGCTAACCTTAATAACAAGAAAACATGCAAGACCAAGTGTAAGTTTCTGAAAGATGGATTTATCCCACTTACATATTACTGCTGCTCGCTAAAGCTGTCTCTACCTAGTTTAAAAAGATTGCTGAAAAAACCTGCTAAATAATAGAAATGAAAAAGTGTGCATTTCCTAGAAGTGAAGCAGGGAACAAGAGAATAAGCAGATTACCTAATAATCAATGTCTGTCTAAATGCTTGGCAGGGATAACTTTAAAAGCTAGCGCTCAATGTCACGCAGAAGAGAAGAGATGGAAGGTCGTGGGACAGCTCCTTCAATAAAATGGCAGTGGCATTTTGGTTGCTAAATTATTTTTATAACATGCACTGTATTGTAAAACTCTGTTACTTTCAAAAATGCATATTATGCTATTTATGCTAAAACACTTCCTTAAAGAGTTGTCTGTGAAAGACAGGGCGATGTTAGCAGAAAAAAATCATTAAAAGTCTGCCCTTACCAGTGCCCTGATAGAAAGTGCAGTCTCAGAGGGGGTTTTGGCCCTTAACCTGAATATTGCAACTTTCTGCTTTGAGTCTAGCATAGTTTCCTGGATTAGAGAGCACAATTACAAAACACTTATTCAAGGAAATGTCATTTTTATTCTTGCAGCTGAGGAAGCTTCAGCATCATTTTCTCATCTGCTTCTCCATTTCACTTACTTACTTGGACAACTTTCTCTCCTCTGCTCGAGTTGAAGCAACCTTTCACCGGCACCCTTCCAACCATCTCTTTCTTGCGGCTTCATCACTATCCAATGGTGTGGTGTAGTATTAGCCTGTTTACGTTTTAGAGCCTCTCCTCCCACACAGTAGGTAGCTGGGACTTCTTTCGCTACAGAAAATTACTGGTGCGAGAAGGTCCACCATTTTCTAGAGAGATTTTAGAAAAAGAGTGAAAGACACTCTATATCCTTCAAGACAGAAAATAAGCCCTGATTTACTGAACGCTTCTAGAGTGCAGGAAATTTTATAAGGCTACTAGAGCTTAGAGTAAAAGAGAAGCAGAGAAGAGCTTATCTACAATGCAATATAGTAACTAAGATGCTTCACTGTTTAAGATTATGATGGTTCATCCTTTTCTGGAACAGAAATATAACTTTTGAAGGTGTTAGTGACATCTGAAAATCATTTATTGCTGAGCTCTAATAATAACTTTTTCTTTAGAGTGTCATTTCACTCTTTGCATATTCATTAGGGTCTTGTTCTCAGCCATAAACTTCTAAGACCTAATCTAACACGAACAAAATAATATTTAAATCAAGAAAAATTTTGAACTGAGATTAGAGCTCTTGTATCATCTGCAAAATCTTTGCCTCAGTGCCAGGTAGTATATTTCTCCTGACGTGAATATGCATATGGTTTTACTAAGCTCTATGGGGCAGATACCTTGGCAGTATTTCTTTCCCACATCCATACTTACAAAAAAATCTTTACAAAATGCTAATATAATCTGAAATGTTGGGAAGGAAATATCAAATAAATGGACACTTTACAAAGGCTCAGTTTTCATTTCAGTTTACTGGTGGACTTTATTTTTTTTTAATCTTGAATTTTAACACCTGTTATTTTAATTTGGGTTCCAGGCCTTTTGTGGCCATTGTTACAGTCTGGAGAAAGACAAGAGGACAATGAAAGACTGGATGAAAAAGAAGATTTACAACACCTTTTCCCTCGTTAGTTACATCCATGTAATTACAGCAAAGTGCTGAGTGGGTACCACTTTGCCATGCACCTGAAGCATTTTTTGCTTGACAGTGCACTGATAGTTTAGTAACACAGCCCCTACTGTGACTGACAGTTGGTTTGGGGCTAAATCACATAAAATTGAATAGGAGACAGTGGCTATTGGCTAGTTCAGACAAAGTCTATTTGGCAGAGTATATTAACCTCCATGAAGCTCTTCATTATTGCACAGCTCCATGCGATGTTGCTGTCTGCAGCACAGGTTTACCCTTAGCTTAGCTACTAAGAGTAGCCAAGGGCAGTGCTGTAGAAAAGCAGAGAATCACTGAAAAGGTATTCTTTAGCTGCCACAAAGATCACATGTGTGCCAAACACATCAATATGGCAGATGACCTGACAGAACAGGTAGTTAAAACAATTCAGTCTTCTTAGGAAAGTTGTTCCTAGGGTAAAAGCTCAAACCTCAGCTCACTCAAAAGAAAATTATTCTAGAGCATCGTTTCTATATTTAACACTTTGGGAAGGCAAAATGAAAAAACTAATACTGTTACTTCAACACTTTTAACTGTTTTATTTAGTATTTTCCAAGAGCCAGTTCAATGCCATCCGAATCCGGAAATTACTGAAATGGAAAGCATTTAAGTCTGTTGATTGGAGAAGAAGAGAATACCGTATTTCTACTGAAGGAGCCAAATCTGAAGGTGATCCAAGAAATTGCGTTAATGTAAGCTTCAGCCCAGAATCACAGATGAGGCTAGTCATTAATCACCGGGGAGAGATGAGAAAATAAAACAGGAGAGTGAGAAGAGATTGGATGGAAACATGGTATAAGTCCTGCCATCTGACCTCCACCAGCAGAGCCCAGCGTTGGTGAGAGCTCCTGTGTGAGCTTTCCAAACCAAGTTTGTGCTCTTCCCAAGGGTGCTAGGACTGCAAGATAAGGGCTCCCAGCTGATCTGCTCAGACGCCGCAGAGAGAGGAGGTTGTCATACCACCTATATAGGCATGCTTTACTACAGGCTTCTAGACCAGTTGCAATTCAAGGTAATTAAAAGTGGGAGACCAGGATTCAATTACTTTGTTCAGAATTAAGCATCAAGTGCTTGGAATAATTTAGGGTAGCCAAGATACCAGCCCAAGGCTGACAAGTACAACACAGGCACTACAGGAGATCTGTGCCCTTCTGCTGCAGCAGCTGCAGGCCAGGCAGGTGACACAAGCGTATCCCAAATGGTGCTAGACTCCTACATTCAGGCAACCGATCTGAGAGCCTAATTTCTCTGTATAGCCCACAGGAAGATGTAGGCATCTGCATCAGTTAGTTCAGGGCGCTGAAGTCAGACAACATGATTACAGCCCTCGAAAAGCATTTACAGAGGCAGGCGGCCTTGCCCGTTCACCCTTGCAAATACACATCCTCTCCTCAATGTTAGTGACCTGTCACCCCTGCCATCAGGACTAAGATGGGATTGAGTCTACTGCTGGGGAATGGTGCGGTCCTTTTCCCTCTGCTGTCACCTGTCCTTCCCCAGGAGGAAACTTTACTGAAGTGAGGCAAGGACAAAACTTTGCCTAATGCTGAAGCTTGCAGCTTCAGGCTGTCTTAATCCAGGCTGGTGTCTCTCACCTATTCTGCTTGGCCTCTCTCTCTGACCGCCTAAACGATTCACACAGGGTGGAGGAGAGATTTGTGCAGAGAGGTGGGGAAAATCCCACCCTTGAAAAAATGCTAGGATGGTGAAAAAGGGACATCGGTTGTACGTAGCCTCTGGCAGGTTCAAATGTCCAATTTGAGTGAAGCAAAAGGAGGGCTTGCAGCATGGGTCTCCATCTTCCATGTGAGTGTCCTAATAACCTCTAGGTTATTGGCTTCTCCAGAGTCACCTTAGAACACTTGTTTCATCCTGATACAAGGAAGGAAATTTCTGAATTTTTGGCAGGATAGTAAAACCACCCAGCTACAGTCTCAAGGCATGCACCCTCTCTCCATGGGAGGTGAGCAATCATGCTCCACGCTGTTCCCTCAGGTACTGGCCCCACTCCATGGACTGATAAGGAGGGATAATAGGTCTATGGCCCCACCTCCTTCCTCTGCCTTTTTGACATCCTGCTCCCCAAATCTGAGTGACAACAAAGGCTAGTGCCGTAGGTCTCAGGCTGCCTAGGACACCCACAAGGCAGCCTGTCGGGTCCTGCATGGATGCCAGGGCTCGGCTGGGAGCAGATCCTCCGCAACACGAAGAGCTTTGGAGGCTCAAAAGCACTTGCTTTCATTTCCAGCCACTGGCAGCATCATCCTGGGTTACCTGAATTACTCTAGGGTCTGAAGTTTCCTTCCTCCCCTGCCTTCCCTCTCCTGCGTGACATATCCCCTACGGGCACCAGCCAAGCCTCACCTGTTGGAGGGGTAGGAAGGAGGGGGAAATTAAACAGACGTCGAGAAGGCTCCCGCAAAGCGGAAAGATAATGACTGCTCCAGCCAGTGCTGGCAATCGCTGCACAAACTTCCCCGCACCGCACTGCCAATGTAGCTCGCTCCTGACTGCGACACACCTGCTTGCTGAGAGCTGTGCTTCTCCGTGCCAGGGCTGCCCACTGCACCGACTGCCTGCCGCTGCGCTGCGCCACGCTCCGAAACAATGCGTGCGGCGGAGGGGAATCGGACAACCCTGTTCACTCCGCTTTTACATGCAAAGAGCCGAATTTAGACCTAGAGCTGCCAGCCCTGGTGTAGTCACCCACCCTTTCGCATCCTTACCGCATGTATACGTGCTGTATACCAAACCAGGAAGTCACACTCTTCTGTCCGTAGAATCCTCCACGTAATTTGCAGAACATCACTGAGCTCATTTTAGGAGAATTCATTGCTGGAAAATGATTTTCAGTGAATGTTTTATTAATCAACACATGCCAAATCATATCTGCAGGAAAAAAAAATAAAAATACTGAAAGAAATCCAAACAAAAAATAATAGAACAATTATTGCTTGAAGATTCTGATTGCCTATAAATTAGAACTCTATTCAGCTCCATGACAATTTATGTTTTCATATATGAAAGCATTCTTGTTATTAACTTTCAATCTTGTTTACTGGGGGAAGTAGGAATACGCCAAGCAGACAAATCATTTTAAACCATGTCTTGAAATCCTAGGGTTATGGCACATGGGACACGTTTATTACCACTGTTTTAGAGCACATGATAAGTTTAAAATGGGGCCCTATTTCAAAAGGCAGGGGTTGGTTAGGACAAGGCAACTTACCATGACCGCAGTTCCTAATGTGAAAGTGTCAATGTGCTTGGTATATTCATAATGTGTTTATTCTCATTACAGTTTTCAATTTGTCAGTGTTTTACTGGCATGCAACCACAGAGCATAGACTGCTATTGCTGGTTAACCTTGTTATTGCAGACAAGTTACAAGTCCTGACAAGAGTTTGATAACTGTGCCTACTTATTTTAAGCCATACATGAGGAAAGGGTAGGAGGTTCAAAGTAAGTTATGCTTTCCTGTGTGAGTCCCCATATGATCACTCAAAGTTACTGTAAATATAAAAGCAGAAGCGCCTGATTGCCATTTTGTCACTATGACACTAGACAAGAAGGTAATCAAAAAACAGAATCAAACTTGAGGCTGAGGTTACAAAACTGTAAAACCCTGAAGCCTCAATCATCTAAAGAAAGTGTGTGGATTTAGTCACCTGTACAGGTGTTTGCAGGATGGAGGACTCATTCACTTGCAAATAATCTTTCCTGGAATCTATATCCCAGAAGAAACAGTGACCAAACAGGTAAAGAGTGGAAATTACTATTTCTTATGGAAAAAATATGCTTTTCTCCTCCTCCTCCTCTTCCTCTTGACATGTTTACTGCCTATTCATCTGCCTCAGCCCCTTGTTGTATCCTGTTGTAGGCTTTGATTATAAACTTGCTGGGTCAGAATGATCTTTTTCCTATTAATTTAACAAAACCAAAACAGCTTGCAAGAAAACCATCATCCAGCCCTGATCCTTGACTGAGGCCGCATATCACTGCTGGAATGTAAATATGATCTTACTATTTGACCAAATGCTCCACAGCAGTTGAATTATAAATATACAGTGGTGGAGAAAAAAAAAGAAACTAAAAGTTTAGGCGGTTCCTGGATGGAATTTCACAGATCACGGTAAATCAGATAATTGTCTTACAGCTTCCCAAAAAGAGACACCTAAATAAAATCATTTTGATATTCAGAGACATTGGTCATGTGCTGTTCTTTGAAAGTGAGGATTGTGGACATGCAGCCCTACAATTAAAAGATTCATTTCCTATTTACATTTTTTCATCTAAATTAGAAAGTCACCAAAGACTGGCAAAAAAAAACCAAAACAAAACAAAAGGAATAAAAACCATGAGAAAAGGTAAGGAAAAAAAAAGGGAAAAGTCATCGATCTTTAACAAGCATCTGCCAGTGGTCATTTGCACATGAACTCTGATTGTTGTCCTGCTGTGGAGAGAAGTGGTGTTGCCTCGTGTATACCTTTGGTTTGAGCAGAACTTCCTTATCATTAAGGTCCATCAGGGTTCATTAGTGTCCTACAACATGAGCAGCCGACATATGGGGGGCAGAGCAGAGAGAGGCAGGATTCTGTTCCCAAACAGCATCTGATGCAGCTTGGAAATCCTGTTTCTTCAGTCTAGGAGCACGCTGCCTCTGAGAAGGCAGTGTCTTACACATTGCTTTATATCAATGGAGGTCCATTTTACCAGAAAGTTAAAAAAAAGAAAAAAAAAAAAAAAAAGCGGCTGAACTCAGAGAGCTGTGGAGCTGCTGTAAAATTAAGAAAATCCTTTTCTCATTCATCTTTTAATGTTCCCTCAAATTAGATGGAGAGGAAAGATAGTTACTGGCTTCACCCTCACCCTTCTCCACCCTATCATTTAACCACAGAAAAGACTGATTTACAACAACAGTAACTTCTGTACTATCAGACATCTACAAGTTTTTCAGTCTGCAATTTTACCTCACATGAATAGATACTGCAGGCTTAACACGCTTCAAAAAGTTAGAACCATTTTAATGAACTACTTCTAATGTGACTACACTTCTGAGAACATGCACTTCTTTCAAATGTGTTTCCAAGTGAAATAATGCTTCTGAGATTTATTATAACACATATATTTTTTCCTGAAAATACAGTAGAATTATGCTTTAATTAATCTTAAGTATTTGAAAGCTGGTTATTTTCTTCTTTGAAATCTGTTTTGACCCAGGTTTGGTTTAAAAAAAAATAATTAAAGGTTAAATGCAAAACTGTCCATTTCTGCATTTGTTGTTTGCAGTCCTATGGATGTTCTGCATTAGGATACTCCACCTCAGAGCAGAAATTTCCTACATCTTTCCACAAAACTTCAAGATGGAACATCTATTCTTCTGATAAAATGTTTGTTTAGAAAAACCTCCTCTTTTAAGTACAAGGTCCCTGCTGCCAATTTTGCCACCTTGGTAAATATTTATAGATGAGTCACAAGCTTCTGAACAAAAGCCTTGGATTGGGAGTCTGACTGAAGCACTGATAGTAATAGGCATATTCATGTTTCACTTGCTGACCTTGTATCTGCTACTTTTATGGGAAAATCAAATGCTTTTCATTATTACATTCAATTTCTGTCCTATATTTCAAGCCACATCTAAACTCTACTTCTTGAGGCTCATGCTGATGTGTAAACAGAACATTTCTTTATGAATCATACAGAGATGTCAGCACCATGGGTCTTGGGTAAAGTTCACACACTTGATAAACTTAAACCTTAAGGGACTTTTTGCTGGGTCTGTGAGAGTGAAATGGCACATTTAAATCGATCCTGTTTATATCCAGTACACAAAAGAGACTTATTTTTATACTCTGATACACCTCGGTATCAGGAGGTGAAACATCAAGAGTAATAAGGAATAAAGGGGGTCACGGACATTCCACCAAAACAAATATACTTTATTGTACACAAGATGCCATGCCAGGGTTAATCCCATTTTTAGCTCTGCGGCTGACAGTCCATAGGGACTGTGGTGTCTCCACACAACTATGTTGCATAGGCGGCCTGTGTAACTGTCATTAGGCCAGTAGATTTACATGGCAACACACTGTTTTGGGAAAACATCAGAGTCTAATTAAGGTTGTTTTTTGTTTTTTTTTAAATGAAGTGACAAGGAGAACTTAAGAACTGACATGAATAGTGTGAGGCCCATCACCACGGGATTCCTGCCCACCTACTTCACTCCAGTCATTCCCCACTTTTTGAAAAAGCAGGCTGTTTTCTTAGCCTGTTTCATCTCAGGATCAAAACAGGACTCGGAGCAACAAGGTTCTCTGAAAGAAAAAAATAAAATAATATAGTCTCAGTTGCAGTCCTCATATTGCTCTTTGGGAGGCCAAGATCATTGCATATACACCAGCCCCAGTCCCCTCCATGCAACGGGAGAGGCAGAGATGTCAGGCTGATTGCTTTGCACATCTCTGCAAATGAATGTTAGGGATGTGATTCCCAACAGAAGTCCCATTCACAAAATGAGCCCCCTACAGAAATGAAGGGAAAATGCTGGAAGGAAAAGACCTTTCCTTCAGTCATGCAAGGTAAAACAGCAGGTATTATCTCACAGGTCTGTGTGCTACCCAGACTTCTCAGATGTCAGAATTATATACTTCCCTTACCTATGGCAGAACAAAAAGAAACAAGCTTTAAAACAAAGAAAAGCATTTATTTGATTTTTTTTTCCAGGTTTTAGCTTTGGAAAGATGTGGCAGAGAAATTCTAAAGTTAAGGGAAAACAAGACGAGGGAAATCATGGCTAAATAATTAACATTCTTACTGTTACTGTCACGACGGTTGATGGACTGACGGCAGGCTCCTCACTATTAGGTGAGGTATACAGGACACGACAGAGAAGAGTTTGAGTGGGCAGTAATACAGGTGTTACAGGGTAAAAAGGTGAGTTATATCCCCATCAGTGTGCGACCTGCTGACATGGTTTTAAACAGCACTACTCTGACTTAAAATCTGTTAAAACACAGTAATTAGCCTGGATTGTAGCATAGCTCATTTTCCTAGTTTTAACAATCAGGATTGCAGGAAGAAAAACTATGAAAAACATAAAATAAATGCAAGCCAGTATGGGAATACCTCAACGGTTTGTGGACAGATAGCCCCATTTATTGCAAAGGCATTAACTGTGACATCCTCTTGCGGTGTTTGAAAGGGTAACAAGATTACCCTCAGCAATATCACTGTTAAGAAAGTGTGCAAGAACAGGTTGATTATCTGAATCAGCACAAATATTTTATTTTCCTGACTGAAAACAGTTGAAAGCAATAGGAACAAGTATCTGGTGCCAAAAAAGTAGGAATAATATCACTCCAGCATGGGATTCATCAGCCAACTCTCACATTTGAACCCAGACATTACTGACAATCCTTTAAAAAAAAATTCAGTAACATGTTTTCAAAAAATTCAAACGCTTCTGCAATTAATGTTTGCATCCAGATCACAAAGAAGAAGTATCAGAATGTGAAGGGAAGGGCCTGGCAGTCCTGCTGAGCAAGATGAAAACACAACAAGAGCTAGAAGACTCACAAAAACAAACAGCCCCTCCCAACCCTGGTTTTTGGTGTGTGATTTTTTTCCACGTTTCCCAAACAAGAAATTAGGAAGAGTGTTCATATATTGAGGAAATTATCCCTACAGGGTTTGAGAGATTCTTCTCAATACTGGTTATTAGGATATTATTTTTTCCTACTTGCCGAGCGGGTCCTCTCAAACTCACTGAAATCAAAGGCATGTTAAGGCAAAATCCCACCCCCCACCCCCCCACCCCACGACTGTTTTCTGGGGCAGCAGTGGAGAGCTGTAAGAGCCTGTGGTGGCAGGAGACAAGCCAGTGCCCAGTGGTGCCTACACCTACGGTGTGGCTGCAGGGGCGAGCGAGGCTCCCCGGAGGTTGCACAGACATCTCCTCTGTCCTGGTACAGGGACCGCAGAGATCCACATCCTGACTGTGCGTGTTGCTGAGCCTTGGACTAGCTGGGGTGGAGACACAGCAGCTCCTCACTGTTGTCCACAGAGAGGAGAGATGGAGGGAGATGCCTGAGCTGTTCCCAGGGAGAGATCTGAGAGAGGAGCAGGGGCTGGGGCTCTGGAGGCAGACAGAGGCACAGGTGTCCACAGCCGGAGCGCCGGAGGGAGGGTCACCTCGCCAGCGTGGGCCCAGATGGCACTGCACATGGCTTTCCCCTTGCCGGAGCCGTGTCCACTGAGGCAGCACCTAAGGTCACGGCAAGGCTTGGCAGAGACCTTACAGAGCTCCCTCTCCCCCCCTCCTCCGTGGTTGCTGGGATTTGGAAGGCTGGTGGGTTTGCAAACGACAAGCTGCTCTCCCCCGATCCGGGGAGGGCTACCTGGTGACCTTCCAGGAGACGGTGCCCACCAGCCTTTGCCCTGGGATGGGCGACCTGCCTGCTCCAGGCAAAAAAAGAAAAAGCAAACAAAACCATAGTGGTGCTCCTCCACCTATCCCAAAGTTACAGGCACAGGGTTGGTCGTTCCTTGCCTGGGAGGCCACTGCAGCATCGTTTGGCTTGTGATACGGACACCGAGCAGCCGAGAAACATCAGACCTGGGCTCGGCAGCAGCAGCTCTCACCGGCCAGGTGCTGTGCACCAGGCACGGAGTTAACACCGGTGCCTGTTGAGGGGCCTTGGCTGGTAGATACGGTACCTCATCAGCCTGTTGTGATGCTCCCAACAGAACTAGCACTTTCTACCTCATGCTTGAACATTATGTTCCTCCTCCCTGCCTTCTCCAACTGCACGAGTGGCTGCATACTGCAACATGCGTGCGTATCGGTGGGACCCACATGTGGGACCAAGTGTCAGAAGGGCTTTGCCAGGGATACCACAGCAACTGTGGAAGTGGGGACAAATCCAACAGCACGTCACACAGTATGCCCCAGGAATGAGATTGAGACACTCCAGGGATACTGTAAGGATACCTCTCTCATGAAGATATGACAGGAGTCAGAGGAGATGGTCCTGTCTGCGTCACCCATAGTTAAGGAAAACTTCAGAGTGACATAAAGTGGCAGGATAGTCAAACTGCTGCCCAGGACCACAAATTCCAGAAGTCCTTTGACTTATACATAGTTTCTGTGGGCTTTTTTACAAGTTCAAAGAGTGTGAAAACATGACCTAAATATAATGAACACAGTTATAACTATACATCACTCAGCCTGAAGCAAGAGAGAGGGTGGACTGCACCGTGTATCTCAGTAAAGTATTAATATAATAGGAGGTGTACCAGCTCAGCTAATAAAACATTCCTCATTCTCACCCTTGAGTTTAATTTGTTGTTGAGGCACACACCAAAGGTTGAGCATTTCAGCTCATTTAAGGAGTTATGACCCAGCACCGTACCGGGGCTACCTTATTCCAAAAGACTGAACATCGCTGTTAATCACAGCTTCCCAGCAGATCCAGAGAGGGAATATCATAAAATTGCTTAGTAAACAGTCCATCTGCATTGAATAAAGACAAAAGCTCAATCTGAAATATTTGAAAGTAACTTTTAAATGAAAAGGCATGAATTCTTATTACATGTTTCCACAAAAGCCTTTTCTGCTGCTATTATGGTGTACCTTCCTGGGATAAATGTGTGGTTTACAGCATCTACATTACAATGTATAACTTTTAGCTCTCACACTTTATGCTGTAACACATGCACAGAGACTTTTTTTTTTTTTCTCCTCGATCTTCTTTTGGATATGATTTCTTAAGGCTTGTCTACATGGGGGAAGTTAAGCAGCATAGCAATTCTGGGATAACTACTCTGTGATAGCTCCCCATGGACACTTCATTGCAATAAAAAAAAGACTTTATTTGGGAATAATTACTCTGCATTGTGAGTGGAATAATTATTCTAGAATAAAAATCAGCCTAATTCCAAGATAAAGTGCATACACCCATAGACTTTTTGTCTGTTTGTTTGGAGTTTGGGTTTTTTACCCCAGACTATGATGAATACTGTACGAGAATAGCCACAACATTTTTTTTTTCCCCTGGAATAGCTGTGTTAGGCCATTTTTCCTTATAGACAAAGTTATGGTATTGAGCTAAATAAAATGTCTGTCACCTGGATTCTTATTAGTCTGAAGTGCAGTTTTTCTCAGTCCAAAATATTTGTGTGGGCAGCCAGCAACAGGCTGATGGGCCTTTCCTTGACATGGCTTTTCCGTTCATTGGTAACAGGGGACTTGTCCTCCTCAGCATATTCTTCAGATAGGAAATATGTAGCTGGAAGCCAAAACGTTACAGATTTTATTTTGTGGGATCATGCTGGAAAGTGTCTTCAGTTTTGAACATCTCTAACAAAAGAGGGCAATTGTCTCTGCCCCATAAATCCAGAAGAGTCAAATCGTGACTGGCAAACTCTTATCTAACAGTGTTTTGTCTCTCCTTTCTCTCTAAATGCAGCTGGCTATTTATTTTAAGCAGTTAGGTAATAGACAAAGATCAGAGGCGGCCATGATGGTTTGACTGTTAAGCAAAGCTGAAATAGCTCTCCACCTGGCCAAGATGCAGGCCAACCACAGGCATCTCTCCTGGTCTTTTTTCAGTGATCTTTCTCCAAGTTCACTCAAGCATCCCTTACCTCCTGTATTTATGACCTCTCCTGCCTTTGTATTTTAACTGGCTCTGCTCTCAGGCTGTGGGTGGAGTGAAATGTGTAAAACCACCTGCCCATGATGCTGTTTCCATTCAGCTTCAGGAAAAAAGGTTTGTTCAGTAATTAAAAACTCTTTTTTGCCTTTAGATGTGTTTAAGTGTTTCTAGCAGAAACATAAGTCACGCAAACAAATCCATCCCTCATTCATCTTGCTGGCCCGCCTTTCCCTTTTAAAGACATGTAATTCTGTCTGAAGGTGATCCTTAGGGTCCTTAGTCCTTTCATAATATGGCCTTTCATTTCCCTCCTTACCCTTTAGCATTTTTAAGGAGATCTGGCAGCAAAGGCTGTTTCAGATACAGAATGTGTTCATGATTATTAATAGTGTTTATTGCATAGTCCAGTGCAGATATTTAAAGCATCACATGAACCATAAGGAGTTAAATTCAACTGTCTTCAACATGAATCAGCTTTATGCGCAGATAAATTGCCAGGCAAAGAGCAAACTGCAAATGTTGCTCCTTATTCTGTGTACACCAGCATTTTTGGTAATTTTTAAACATTCTATATTATCTTTTAAACAACAGATGGTGTTAATAAAATTATAAACCACACCCCATAAAATGCCAAACAGCAATAGCATTTTCCATGGAAATAATAGAAGGTATAATAATTCTGCATTTATGAAAAGCTGAGCATGAAAAACATTCACGTTGCAAAAGATAAGACCCAAAATACTCCTTTTCATTTCTTGTTAATGCAGCTTCAGCATTTTAATTAGTATCAATTACTGCGAATAGAGTTTTGGATGTGTTTTAACTTGTTCAAAAGTTTCAAAAAAGAAAGTTTTTATTTATTTTGTATTAGTCTTTCACTGCAAGTTCAGATGTGCAATGTGAAAAAAAAGGATCTACTTTAAGAAATGGAGTTTGCTTTGAATCAGTTAAAATGAAAGAGATGGATGACATGTTAATTTTTCTGTGAGCTCTGAGTATTAAATTACTTAATAAAGAAAAGTTATATTTGGCATTGCTAGGTAAGTAATCAGAAAATAATGAAAACACTTTTAAATAGGTGACAAGTCAACGCTCTATCAAGGGCCAATTCTTATTCCAGGAAAACTCACAATAACTTTGATCGAAGTGAGAACTTTTAGTACTTCCACAGATGGAAAAGAATACAGAGTAGTTAACGTAGAGATCTTTACTCTACTGACATTTTTCAAAAGTTTATAAACTAGATGGAAACAGACTGGCTTTCCCCTTCAGCCTAAACTTGCAGTCTGAATATCACTCCAGGAGAACACTACAGTAGTTTCTCAGCTACAGTATGGAGACATATGGACAAAACAAGTGTCTTCTATACATGCAGAAGAATGCCACCAAGCCTGTCATCACTTGGGTCATTCAGCACTTCCTCTGCCTATTTTGAGCCCAGCCTGCTGCCTTATCTCATTAAGCTGAAGGGAGAATCTGTTTCTTCTCTCCTCCATCTATCTTCTTGATATTCACAAGGCGGTCCTCTTCCCCCTGAGAAGCCCAACAATCATGGCAGCTCAGTTACTTCTCTTAAAGAAAGGAAAGAGAAGTGTGTTTGTTAGGGAGCTGGGCAAGAAGTCTGGTATTGAGGATCTGAGCGTAGCTAGACTACAGCACAATGAAGCGTGAACCTAGTCAGACTCTGCTCTTAATTATGGAAAGTAGTGATTATGCAGCATGAAAGTCCCGTCTCAGCCAACTGCTGCCAGGTCTACCTGTCTTAAGGTGTTCCAGCAAGGTGTGTGGCTAAATCTTCATAGCTCCACCCTCCTTTTGCAGTCTCCTGTGGCATGTGTGCATCTTCATTTTATAGTCTTCAGGGCTAGTCCTCTGAGTGCAGTTTGTATGAGTCAAGAGACTCAGGCTGGCGTTACCGAGATCAGAATCTAGCTATTTGTATGTCTGAGCACATATTCTCCTTGAAACAAGTTTGTGGTAGTATATTCAGGAATGTTTCGCGCTCGGGTTCAGATCTGGTTCCAGCTGGAGTTCCCTTGCAATGTTCCAAATCTCATTAAGTTAATGAGAGGGGTTTTTTCCAGTAATTTCAACGGGATTCCCTGTTTCTGTGCCCACATCCTCGGCTCAGCCTTGCACACGGGAAGCCAGGGCGAGTGTCAGGAAGAAGAGGTCACGCTCCATCCCAGCCACTCCCTGCGCATGGGGACACTGAACTGGGGGGGTTGGGGCAGAGAGGCCAGAGGTGACCGGTAACCACTCCTGCCTACCTCCCTCATACCTTGCCTTCTCCTGTTCCCCAGTTTGCTCTGTTTACTAGTATGGTCAGAGATTTGGATTTAGGAATTGGAGCGAGGAAAGTTGCACAAGTAAAGAAAGGAAAATTAAACAGGAATTGCGTGTGTTACCAAGCTTGAGGAGTGGACGCTGACATTAGGATGATGAACAACGGTGTGACCCCCACCTACGGGTGAAGTTCAGTCATTTAACACCTGTTCTTTTCCTTTCCAAGTATATTATCAAATTGACCTGTCACATCTGGCTGCCTTGTTGACCATCCCAAAAAAAGAGATCGCAGACAGAAGAGCTTGTCCTCAGACGAACTGAGGGAAGGCTGCAAACCTTGCACAGCTGGTGACAAAGCTGACTTATTTTCATGGAAAGAAGACTGCAGCAATCAGGACAGTCAAACCAGTACCTTTAATGAGAACTAGACTCACCCACACAAACAAGTTGTATGGACTCAGAGATACATATCTTCTCATATCCAAATCATATACTTCCTATTAGCACTACAATTATTATACAGACTCACTAAGAGAAGACGAACTTCCTAAATATTTATTTAGTGTTGATAGAATTGCTTACAAAACCTCTCTCTCATTCTGAGAATCTCTTACAAGACTCCCTTGTTCCCAAGTTCATTATAGCTACTTATATTATTACTGTAAATCTTTCTAATGCCTCAAATGTTTGGCTCTGAAGAACATTTTTATAATGAGGGTGGGGCAATGCAAAACTTTTCCTCTCCTAATTCATTGCTAAATTGTATTTGCAAGTTCAAATGCCAGAGTGATGAAATCACAATATTATTCATTGGATTTTGTTTGATTATTTGGTAGTGTTGTAGGGAACGTATCTATAAAACAACATGAAAAGCAAAGCAACAGAGCTTTAGGGGTTTTCCGGAACTTCTCTTCCGCACACATCAATTTTACTGTATGACTGTCCTGAAAGATTTATGCTTTGTGTTTTGAGGGCCAGGTTTTAAATGGCTTCACAGAATAAAAATATTAAAATTTAAATGCAACTTTAAAAATGTGTGTTGGACCTTTGGGCCTTCTGAAGAGGTCGAGTTCAAGACACTTATAAAAAGACCATTCCCAGAGAGACTGCATGGGAAAGCCTATTAACATTACTGCTTTCCCTTTATTTCCCCTTTGATCATAAAATAAGGTTATGGGTGGCAAAAGCTGTAATGGTGGGAAGATCCCAAATAGGATAGTATGATTTAATCTACTGAATATAAAAAAAACCCAAATCACCAACAACAATATGGTGGGGTACCAAGCAAGACTATGACTACAAAGTGCCTTGCTAAGAAGAAACAAAAAACAAAAAAACCACACGAAAAAAAGCCCAATACAAGTCCACAATAGGAATGAAGTTTTTAAAAAAGAAGAAAGAGCATTTTCATTCTACTTCTCCTTCTTTAATTAAATCTCATTTTGTCCATATGACAAAAACCATAACTATTATTTAAGGAGTTCCTAAATCCTGAGTAAAAATAAACAAGCTCCGCATCTGGTTTAAGAAATAAGAAAGGACAATTATCTGTTTATGCTAGGGACATGACTCAAAATCTCCGTATTCCATACGGAGAATATCAAAGGCCTCCTTTTTCCTACTTCTGCAGGCCTCATAGTGACAGTGACTGATTTAGGGGAAGAAAGGGAGAATACACAAGTCTGCATGAGCACTTCTGGGCTCATTTTCATCCAAACAAACTGGCTTTTGACTTGTTATATATGTTTTATTCTAAAAGCTGGGGGCTTTTTCTCAATTTTACTGGATGAGGTAAAATTTAGAAAATATACTATATGAACTGTCTTCCATTCCTGCTAAGGCCGTTTTTTGCTCTGTGCGTATCCAAAGGTCCCTAGCACAAAACAGACTTGAGCTCATTGATTTTAAATAGTCCCTTATAAATAAAAGCAAAATTTGGCTCTGAACACCTCTAGCAGAAAACTCTGTTATTGTCATGAATATCTTAAGTGTAATCGCTTTTCTTTTAATTAACATTCTAAAGAGAAGAGGAAGTTGGAAATCCAGATAAATCTGTTATGAGTCAATTAAGAAGCCAGGATTAGCATATGCAATCAAGATGGGTGCAGCAAGATTTCATGGAAGAGTTCATGAGGAAGCAACCAGGATGTATCATTTGCATGGGCAACCTCCTTGGTTTGTGTTCTTCTCAACCTCAGTATTGTTGACTTGACTCACTGCATGAATATTGCCAAGCAGTAGCAAACCACGATTTCATTTTCCTGCTTACTCGGATACAACTTACCTCGACGCGCGGTTTTAAAAAAGACAAATCATATGAACTATGACAAACAGTAGTGGTCCTTTTCTTCTTTCTGCAGATATCCTTTTTAATAAAATCTCTTTCTAAACCTCAGTTGTGTAAATATCATCAGTAGATACTGCAGACTGTCCTACTCTTCCTTGATCAGATAGATGATATTGACTACCCCTCGGGGACTAAAGTGGGATACTTCACGCATAGGTCACCTGAGCAATGGAAGCCTTTATCAGGGGGTGACTGATTAGTGGAAGATATAAAAGGAGTTGATGAACACACAACAGTTACTATCAGATGAGTGTTTATATTCTAAAGCCAATGTCAGATTTACAAAAAAATGCCGCTGCTTTTTTTTTTTTTTTTTTTTTTTTTGTAAAATAAAATAATACATGAGCTTTATGGGTACAAAGTCTGAAACCTTTAACATTTTTGAGCTGATTATTATTCTAGTCAGGTCATCATGGAGAATCTTACAAGTCCACTATCCATGGTGTATCTTTTCTAGAAATAAACTGAAGGCATGAGTCTCCTGGGATGAAAAGCTAATGTTTTCCTAACTTCACATTTCACAGAAAGAAGAATTCAAGGCTTTTAAAATATGATACTCAATGGAAATTAAAATAATTTAATATATATCTGTGATCTCGACTGTCCTGAAAAAAAGCTGTCAATGGTGCTGCAGAACAATACAAATTTAGCACAGCTGCTGAAGGACAGTCACTACTGAACTCATTTCCAACATATGGCATGATTTTGCTTAGATCTACAGATTGAGGGAGTTTGATGAAAACTAAACAATCGTTCATAAATCTCAAGCCTGTTACCATGGTTCATGAGAAGCCATACAACTAATGCCAGTTAAGACCATTTGTTTTGTAATGACTAGAGCAAGAGTATAGAACATGAAGAAAAAAGAACTGAATTAAGCCACCAAAGGTAAAGCTGTGTTAGAGGAAGCTCATGTCTGCTTTTGCTGAACTTCACATTCAGTAGTTACTATAGGCTTTGCACAACAGCACTTTTCCTCATATTGACCAAGATTTATATTGATGTTAGTTTAACATAAGATGTGATCTCTTCAAATTCAGCAAAGAAAATTATACCACTTCACAGATGTACTTTCCTAATTTGAAGTTTCCTGAAACAAAATACAATACTGGTTTGGGTTTTTTTTTAAAACATGCTGCACAACTGGAACTATTTCAATGAATATGAAAGATGGTATGGCCCTGACATTGCAGCAAAGACTGACCACTATAATCATGGCAATGATAAACACTTATTTTAAGACAGAAACTTCAAAGTATCAAAACCCCCACATCTACTGGACCTTTTTTTCTCTTACTGAATCTTGCTCCATTGTATTTCTCTATAAGATAGTCAATCTAAAAGGAAAAAAAGAGTAAGGAACCTGCACATCAGAAATGTTCGACATGGACTACATTTGTAGAGGCTGTAAATACATTAGAATATATCAATGTATATGAACAAATTAGGGTAGAAGGGTGTGTTTCACAGGCTTTTCAATGTGTGCACACTATTAAAATCTGTCTGAGTTCTGTTTGCAGAAAGCAACAATTATATTTCTTATTAAAGAATATGCAATTACAGCCCTCTTTACACTTCCTGCTTCCTTCAACAATGAAGACCTGTCTGCATTGAAGATTATAAAGTCCTGGACTGTTTCACTAGGTCACCAGACTAAACAGGCCAATCCACTTTCATGGCAATTTATTCCAGATTTTCTCTTTTGGGCCAACGTCTTTTATAATAAAAAACTGGGCCTAGCTGGAGATTTACAGCATTGTCACTGCAGGAGAGTTAGTCCCTGTAAAATTAAATAGAATGTTGTTTAAACTTAAACGCCAAAAACTTTTGTGAGGTCCCTAATGTATTATTCTCATGCCTATTATCTTTAAAATCTTTGTCAGACACTGAAAAATATGATCTTCAGCATTAACAGTTTTCCACAAAAGTTACCTCAGCAATAGCTGGTACAAAGGCTTTACGTACTAAACCATTATTTTAGTTCCTTTTTGTTTATGGTATTTGTCTGTCATCAGAAAAACCAGAAAGTCTACAGTTCAGATTTCTCAGGATCATAAATGGTTTGATTAAACTACAGATGTTAATTAAGACCCAAATCTGTATCTCCATGCATAGCCAGAATAACCAGCTTGTTAGCTAGGGAAAGCCCATGATATTTAGAATATTCCATATTGTAGGATGCAGATCACAAGTGGAAGGGTTCCAGGGCAGCTTTGTAACCTCCTCTTCAGTTGTATCAAGCAGGTTTAGGGAAGGAAGCATGCAGGGGACAGACTGTCTGAACTGTGCCCATACATCCTATACGTGGCAAAAGCAGTTAGATATGCCATGGCAGGGGAAATCGGTGCACTGGACTGCCGTCATGTTGTTACCTTTTTTTGGAGGAATATATTAGCCCCTGATTTTGGAAGTTTGCAAGTAGGTAAAATGAAATGACTTTTAGAGGAGGAATAAGCATCTTTGAACATCATTACCCTTTTCCTAAAAAAGGTCAAAATTTTAGTATGTATTTTCATTTTAGTTTAGTTAAATTCCATAAAAATATAATTCTAACCTTGTATCCCACAGGACTCAAACCAATATAAGTGTCTAGCCATGCTAGCCATTACAGCTTCTAATGGGAATCACTTACAGTGAGAATTTTCATTACAAATAATATGCAATCCAACAGTTTCCTGTGCTGTCCTTTGTGACACAAAATAAAAATGGACCAGAAACCCTACTGAGAGAACAGTTACCAGCAGATACTAAGTACTGGTGTTAATACGAAACCGTCTTTTATGAATAAACAGATGCTGATTTATATGGGTTATGGCCTAATCCTGTAGAGGATTCTAGCACTCCAAAAACTTTGGTCCTCCAACATTGAATTTTTTGGCCCATGGTCCCCTACCAGGTATCCAGAAAGAGCGACTTTCCTGTGGTGCACATGGAGATACACCCGGGCAGCCTGGAAAAAAGCCAGCACAGCGTGCCTTGACCTCAACATAAGCTGACTGGAATTAACCAGGGAAAAAATGAGGTTTTTCCCAAATCTAAAATCCTGCCTCCCTCTAAAGCCAGGGCTCTACCTGAGGGTTACCTCTAAAGACAGGGCTCTCTACCCAGGGCTGTCTGAGAGATGCCTCCATCCACTCAGTATCTACACCCTGATTCTTTTTATGAAAATAGGTTCCTGTGATCTTTCCTTCAAAACTTATGTTTTATTAAAACATAGCTGGAGGAGAAGCTGGCTTCCCATCTCCCTCTATGTAACAACTCTGTGATTAGAGCACTCACGCAATCATGGGATTCATCTCTCCCGCCCTGAAAGGCCCCAATCCACAACTCCTCTCACCCCAGGGAGGACTCTGACCATCAGGCTGATGGTTATTTTAAAAAAGGCAGTCTCGACCCTTCTGCTGAAACAGTGCCCTTGAGCACAAACAAATTCAAGATTCCTCAGATCATAATCTAATGTTTAGGTTATTCCCAGGGCTGGGGCACACGCAGAGTTTTCTCGGGATTATTTCTGTCCTCGCTATGTTGAATTGCTGTGGAATACACACAACACCCCCCTCAAAAAAAAAAAAAAAAAAAAAAGTCCTGGGAGTAAGTACCATCGTTACCACTGTGACTCTGCTGCATTTTGTCAAGAAGCCAGTTGTGTCAGGGAGTCTGGAGCATGCTCCAGGAGTGGCCAGAAGATCAAGCCGACCAGGACACTTGGGTGGAGGAACGTCAGTGGTCCTGGGGTCCAGAGGACTTGGGCATGAGCACTCCTGAAAGGCTGCTTGGGAGTCCCAGCTGGAAAAGGAACTAACTAACTCCAAGGCATGAATCATGAGAGGCAAATGTAGCGCTTTGAGGCTTAGGCAACTGCTTAGCAGACGTTTTCCGAATCACACCTGTTTGTTCACATGCTTAAATTCCACTGAGTCCCACATTTCACACCATCCATTCCCTCTTATTGACCGAAACACAAGTATTGACAGAGACATCTTTGTGCTCACCAAAATATCATTTTATTTATGAAAAAAACAGCAGCAGTTGCCGAGGACAATTAACAGTGAAACTATTGAGTTGTTACCTTCACAGCATAATCCTTGTCATAGCTCAGCTGACAGATTGATTATTCAAAGTATTGTGCACCTATGGTTGGGGATCGTATTGCAAGGCTTAGGGCCTTACACTAAAACTGCCCCGTCTGTCAATAAACCCCCAAGGAAGAATTGTGCTAAATCCTATTTTCACTTCACAATATTCCTGAGATGAAAATATAATTTTGCAGAAGTAAAAATGTTTATTTTGACATTGTGACTAATGTCTTCCACTCCATGACAGAACCATTAGCGGAAGGCCTTACTAACTAGATGTGGTAAACTCCAGACCAAAAGGTACATTGCTCTAGAACTTCTTTATTCTGGGCATGTTCTGTTTAGGGCTTTACAAAATCTCTACATTTCTAGTAAAAAGATGTACTTGTGTCTCTAAACAGCTTAGTGGTGAGGTGTTTATATCATCATCTATAGCAGGAAAAGCCTTTCCACTGACTTACCAGGAATACAAGAAAAAAAGGTGATTTCCTCTTATTTCTTCTGTTTTCATAAGCTTATTTACTAAGATCTAGTGGCACACCTTGTAACTCCTAGCTAGGTATTCAGAATAGCAACATGACTATAAGTTAAATATAATTTGTGAAATATATGCCATATTTGATAAAAAATGCATGTAGTCAGAATCATATGATGATTTAATTTGCATAGATGTAAAACCTGAATTTATTATACACAACCTATATTTGTAAAAGTAGACAGTCACCTGGTTTCTCTTCACTGGTTTAATCTGGCAGTCCCTCACTAGAGGCAACAGAATTTTTAAAAGCTGCCAAGATGAACCAGACACCAAGGGGAAGAAGAAAAGAACAGACAATGTGCAAGAAAATGGTTCACACAAATATTAATGCAACTCCTTCAATCCTTTAAAAAATGATAATTTTAGACTGACAGAAGATGAAGACGGCAGTCAGGCAAATGAGAAGCGAGCTTGATGCCATTGATGCACCTCAACAAGTTGATCTTCTCTTCTGTAAAGCAGAAGTTTTAAGAGGAAATCTACAGGATGCAGTTTACTTTTATAGGTAATCAAAAGATCTCCTGTAACAGAGATGTGGAGCAGAAAGTAGTTATCACCTTGGAGAGAAGCTGAACAGATTGAGGTACCTGTAGCATCAGGGCCTGGAAACACGAACCTTCAGTGAATGATTGAAGGAAACTTAACCCAGTCTGGAGATGGACAGATTAATTTGTTATTATTGACGTGATGCCCATTTCAGTGAACAAATTTTCAAGAGAGGCATTCATATAGTGAGGCGGCATAAGCCTAAGCCCAGAAGATTGGTGTGTAACCAACAAAGAGTAAAATAATCAAAAGACTGCAGAAATACACTGAAAGCAGCAGCCACATTCAGAAAAAGTCATCTGAGTGTCTTCCACTGAGCTACCAGCGAGATGAAACATCAGACAAGGTTATGGTACAGCTGATAATGGCCACTTGCATTTGAACTATGCACAGAAGGCCACTCCAGCATGGTTGTATTTGTTCACTGCCATTTTCATCTATGACAGATAACGCTAATACCGGTTGGAACATAGTTACTCAAACCAAGTCTTCATATTTCATCAAGCTGCTGAGACAGCTATGTGTAGACCATGCTCGTAAGCAGGTTTTTTTGCTATGTTTCACAAGTACTAACATATAAGTAGATTACAAAACTTATGCTGCTGTTTTTGTATCTTAAGGGGGGAAAAAAAGACTCAAACGTTATTTTCAGTTTCTGAAGTGCTTAGCTTAAAGCAAACCATGAAGAAAGCAAGCAATCCTAAGAAGTGCTAGGTGGCATGTAGTGTTTTTCACTGCTGTAGCATTAGCCATATACTACAAGCTGGATATAAACCATACTTGATAAAGTACATATTACTTGAGAACAACCTAAGCATCTGAGCATTACTGAGAGTTCTGTTGATCATCTGTAATTTCAGGCAGAAGATGGCCTTCTCTATCAACTATGGGTCAATGTAACTCTCAAGTATGCATACGTTCATGCAGCGCTTCTTGTTAATAATAGACATTTCATTTCAAGCCCTCGCTAACATCAGATACAAAAAAAACCCCTCACATGTATTTACTTGGTTCCTGGATCTATGTGGATGCTTTTAACCCCACTCCATGCCTCACTCAGCTTCACTTCCCACCCCGCTCAACTCATGTCTAAACATAAAGATATTTACATGTCTGAAAGGAACTGGAAAGCATCTGTGATATTTCCCAGAAGATCCAATAGCTCTTCTCACACAAAAGCATATTTCCACATCATTATGTCACAGTAGCACTTCAATAAGGGGCACCTCAGGAAGGGTCTCTGACATGGTTTCAATTAGCAGATTCACCACTTTCACTACCTCACTTGAAAGATTTGAACAGAAATATTTTCAGCTAATGTTGTCCTTCACTTGAATTGGTTATGTCTGTAGTCCTTATAGGATGGGTCATCAATAAGATGGCCTTTGGATAAATGTACTTTTACACATTGTTCAAAGTCCCTAAAACTCATGGGACTTTGAAATCATGTGGATTTCTGGTGTTCCTTGGCAGGCTCTAAATCCACAAATTCATGAGTGGCTTATTGTGATTCATATGCCACTTTCATTTTTGGCAGGTAATGTAATGGTATTGGAGAATGATTATTTGAATGAGATCTGCACCCACTTCCCTCAGATCAGGACTCTAAAAAAGCTCAGAATGGAGCTGTCAGCATGAATACATAAAAATATATGTGAACACTTGTTCTGTATAGGTTTTGACTGTACAATTCCAGCCATTAGGGATGAGCAGGATGAGCAGGACTTTCTGTAGTTCCTGTAGAAGGTTGGGCAAGCAAACATCTGGGGGTGGACACTGAGGAAGAGGAAATATCTACGTGTCAGTAATAGGAAAGTTACATTGTACACCTGCTTTTTAGGCATGCCATCTGCACTCAGTCACACCATAATACTGCTTTGATGACATGCCGCAGCTAAAGGGCAGGCAATATACATCTTGCTTCATTGACATGAATGACACAACTTGGTAAAACTCACTGCTTAATGACATAAACCATAACTCTCAAACACAGTAAATGGTTCTACTGTATGCTTTTCAGTGTTTAGACCCATGCTGAGTATTTTGATACTGAAAGCACTGAAGGAGCATTATGGTGAAAACCGATGCACACTAGGTAAGCAATAGCACCTTATCTATACTAATGCCGGACTTCTCGTTATGTTTTGTTGGCCCGTAACATGCAGCAAACACTGTTTACAGTAACCTAATAATGAGCAATTCTGTTCCCATTACTGCTCACAATCTCATATTAAATGTTTCTTGTTTCCAAAGTAAACAGCCCTATGTGGTTGAAAGGTATCACCACACTTTTTAAAAAGCTGGATAAATCTTACCTTTAGAATAGGAAATGTGATCTAAAACAAAGTGTGTGTATTTTGACTAATATACAAAATTGATGAAAAATAACATTTACATTACATTTCTTTTTTAAAGAAGCGTTTTCCATAGCGCGCTTGAGGATCTTTAAGAGGGAGCTTGGTCTAAATTCAGTTCCAGTCCTGGATCTACTCTTAAATCCATGTGTGGCCTCAAGCAAATGTGTTAATTTTCCTGTTTCAGTTTCCCTGCTTTTAAAGTGGGGGTAACACGACTAACCCAAATAGCTTAGCTGTAATTTATAAGAATGAGTAACTTGACTATTAGATTTCTAAGACATGAAACATGATTATTATTAGGACTTAGTGACCAGCCAGTCAGAAGAGTGTGATACAAATAAAGGAGATGGGTCTTCAACAATAGAAGGAAGGTTAAGTCAGTCAGTCAGTCAGTCTGAGTAGCTGTGTGAGCAGGCAGCTCTAGGGAGAGGATAGCTGGACCTACAAAGTGAGAATGTCCCCTTTGTACTGCCTTCCTATCCATTACCCTGTGGTACCTAAAGACCATAAAAGGCTAAGTCCTCTCTGAGAAATGAATAGGTCCAAAACACTACAACAGATCAGCTGCAGGCAAATAAATTTTTATCTGTATAAGAGAGCTCGATGTTATTTTCTAGTGGAAATGTCAGAATTGTTTAAAGACTTAGCATTTCTCTTTAAAATGAGAGAGTAGTGGATGATACATTTTAAAGGGAGAAAAAGTCAGAGGCCTGATAACATGGAGATAATGGGGTAAAGTAATTTCTGGTGTTGCTGCAGTAATTTGGTACTCCACATGTTGGGTCCAAATTTATACCACTGTACGACATATAAATAGGAATGCCTTTTAATAACTATGACGAAAATACTCTCCCCACTGGCAAGGTCAATATTATTAATTGTTATTCTTATTATTAACCTTTGGGCTTGTGCATCCTCTGCGGATTAACGCTTGTTCAATAACTGTGCTACAAGGTTGCACTTTCTAATAGCAATTAATAGAAGGGCGTACCACTGGTTAACTAGGAGAAGCACTGACGTATCAACTTCATGGTCTTGGTCTTGTTTCTGAGACATGCAAAGGTGCCTACAGGAATTGTACCTGTCGATTCCCAGAGCTGAAAGAGGAAATCTGCCTCAAAGTCAAGACAAATAAAAAACCGGAGATGGGGCTGATATCCAGGGTCCCCTCTCTTCTCGGTCTCCTAGGGAATAAGAAAGAGCCTCAGCTTTCAGGGAAACCTGCACTCGTTGCCAGGTTCGCTTTCCAGGAACTCCACTTCCAAATCCTGCATCAGCAAAGATGGGAAAGCAGGTCTTAAAAACAAAAGGAGAGAGAACAAGTCCCTCCCCAAGGAGAAGTTACACGAATAAAGGCAATTCTCAGACAGCGTTACTGCGGAGCACGTGGTGCCCGGTGAAACACCAGGCGAGGGAACCGGGGGTGATGCGCGGCGGGACCCGGCCCCGACGGG
>NW_010972571.1:1835855-1851746 GCF_000737465.1 Haliaeetus leucocephalus | reverse complement strand
GCCCGTGGCGGTGGGCGGCACGTCCCCCCCCACCCGCCCGCGGCACGACCCGGCGGTGCCGCGGTCACGGGGAGCGGTGCCAGGAACTCGCCTCTGTGCTCCAGGATTTTATTTTTTATTTTTTCCGCTCCGTCTCCAAACCCGCCACCCGAGGTTTGCTCACGCCGCCGTCCTTTTGTCGCCGTCTCCGCTGGCTGCCCGGGGGAGCGCTCCTGACAGGCACCTGCCCGGTCCGGAGTTTTCCCCCTGCCAGTCTCCGGGCTTCCCTGACTGCGAGAGAAACTTCGCTAAAATGCAAGTTTGGTGAAATACTTTGCACCAGCTCCTAAGCTGAAATGAGTTTAAACTGACAAAAGCTCTCCGCTGGTTTTAGTCAGTCCCACTGAGCGCAGCGCTTCCGTGGAAATAATTCACAAATTCAGATGCAGAGACGCCGGGGCGTATGGTCTGGTAGTGCCCTTTCATTCTGGTCCATGCTACTGGGGTGGGAGTTAGCAGCAGTCCCTTGCTTCTACTTTATATTATTTTGGTACAGTGCATTCGTATATTTTTCTGCTGTAGTCTGCTGGCAAACATTAGCATTCAAGCTTACATTTTTGACAAATGTGCAGACAGGAATAGCATGAATAGGCATCTTAAATATTAACAACCTAAGCATCTGTTGTGAAACAAATTTAATATATTTACTCTGTTTTTCTCACATTGTTAGAAAAGGTTACAATAAGTGTAAAATTTCAGCTGTAAGTTAGCACGAGGAATGCTTGGATATTTCACTATCTCTTCAAGCATTTAACACAATCACCAGATAGAAATGTGTCAAGTCAGGCGCACTATTCAAAACCAACTTGAAACAGTAAGCGTAGAGTGTAAAGACATGAATGTAGGATGCTCTCTGCAATTGGTATCTCCTAATTACTCTGCAGCACTATTTGTAGAATTTGAGAGTGCTCTTTCAGCCCCGTATTCCTATATGCTCTTTAATACATTTATACATACACTCATTTTCTAATTCATTTTCTTTTTGAGGTTGTTACTGGTATCACCTTGCTTTTCAAGTCAAAGCAATGGTTTGCACAGAAATGTGTAGTAACGTAGAGTAGGTAACAAAATGAGCAGGCAGAAAATGCAACATGTTCACGTACAAGCATGCATCTAAACAGATAGCACACATAAAGTAATAAGGCAATAGAAGAGACATTAAAATCACTGGCTAGTATGCTATGTATGCCCACTCTTGAATATAAACAGCGAGTAGAAAAGAAACAACTGACTCCAAGGAATTCCTCTGTCCCTGGAATAAAACTGTTCTGAGTAGAACAAGAGCACAGAAGAGTGAAGTCTCCAAAAAGACTGTAGAGTTATTTCAGGAATCAGTGCATTCCTTCCCTTTTTCCCACAAGTTCAAATATGTAATAAATAAGTCCTTTGTATGCAAAAGAGTTTACTGGAACAAAAAATATTTAAATGGAATGCTTTTTGTGTGTACACTTTGAAAAACTGTCCGTTTCCTTTTTATATACTTTGCTCTTAATACTTTAAATAGGAAAGTAACTCTCGCAGTTTCTCTTCTCCTGTTATTTTCGCGACGCAGGGACCCTAACCTGCTGCTGCGCGCTCCCGAGAAAGCACTGTAAAGCAGACAGACTCAATCTGTAACTCGCTAATGGGACATAGTGCTTTGGCAGAACGAGAAGCAGAGAGGGTCTGCCACGATAGCGCGAGCTGGTACGCGAGCGGGGCACCTTTTTGGTTTGCAGCGTAGGCCCAGCGGGTCAGCTGGTGAGCACCTGCCCTCTGTTGCTGTGCTTCCCAAGGCAGGGCAGGCAGCACCAGCCCTGCCTGCAGCCCTGCCAGCATCCCACGGGCACCGCCACCTTCAGTCCTGCCGGGAGTGTGGGCACATCCACCCCTTCAGCACAAAAACCTCTTTAGAGTAGGAAAGTCCTGAATAAGTACTAACTCATCCTACATTTCAGGTTTGGGGTAGAGAGAGAGGGGTTTAAACATCTGCGACTGCTCTTTAGAAGATGATCAGCTGAAGTCAGGTGTTCTTGGAAAAAAAAAAATCTTTTAATTGTGTCAACCACTCAATTTTTGGAAGTATTGTTACCTCTTTATTGTCTCCTATTTTTTAATCTAAGCATTGTCAGATGAATTTGAAGCCCTTTTTCAGGTTTCCAGCTGTATTTGGAAAAAAAAAATCAAGGAGATTATTAATAAAATAATTTGCAATATATAGAAAAATATATTAAAAGTAGATTTCTGAATTAAAACTGGAGGAAGTATGACTTCTTAAATGTTTTAGTTATATTTCTAGGAACTACGCTATTTTAACATAGATACTACTGAAGCATTTTATTGCTTTCTTGTATATAACTGCCATTGCTCTCTCTAGATATATTTAATATCTATCCGATGAAGCCACAAACTTTCCTTCTACAACAGTTTAAACACATCTGGAACATTTTACTTTCTTATAATTTATGTTAATAGATGTAGAGTGTATATACAATCTTCTCAGAAATCATTGCTTTTTCCAAAGGGGAATTTTTTTACTTTCAGTCAGGGAATATATTTATAAGAACAAAATAACTCAAAGTATGGGCAATTCTATATATCATTTTATTTTCTGTTATATTAGGTTGATTATATAAAGCTTTCATTTAGAGCGATGGGATGATGAAATTACAAAGGAGTGATTGGCTTTTGTTTTTTCAAATGGTTCAAGTTGAGGGCTGCAAAAATGAATGTTTTTGGTAAAGTTCTTTGAGTACGTAATATTTTTCATAGAATTCTGACAAATTAATTTAATAGAAAAGCCACAAGTCTCTTAGCACAGGAGGCTATATTTTCAGGTAAAATGGAAGTTCTGCTTTTGCCATTATAGTCATCAGGCTTCAGTAATCTGCTCCTCTTGTGGAATGAACACTTTCTACTTAAAGCTATCATGCACCTACTGTTTATTTACGCTGCATTAAACTGACAGCACGGCAATCAGAGGAAAAATATGACTTACTTTCCTGAAGTAAACACCAGTTTATAGGTTACTGCATGTATTTATATTCCTGTCGCCACTAAATAATGGCTGTCTCCATTTTAATATCTACCTGTGGTGTTATCCAGGGCAGCTGGCTCTTCCTTGTTTAAAACGAGGAAAAAAGGAAGGGGGGGAGGGTGTGTGTGTGGGGGGGGGGGGAAGGAAGAAAAGAAAGTTTTGTTATCATTCCAATCCAAGAGGAACTTAATAGAAAAGTGAATCGGTATTCCTTTCTGTGGCATGCAGAAGCCAGTTTTAAAGACATAGTATTCAGTTTTACTTGATGTATTTGAATTGCATCTCAAACAGGGAAAACAGAATTCCTTAACAGTATTTGTCTATCCAAGTCACTGAAATTGTATATTCAGGCAATGGCAGATTAAGGGCAGAAGCATTTTATTAATAACTGAAAGCACATATGTGTGTGTGATGAAAAATGTTCTGCAAATCTGTCACTATGCAATCAAGTGCATTTTTTAAACTTTAGTTGTCACAAAGTTGCTACTGATTCTAAAAAAAAAAAAAAAAAAAGTAAAACAGTTTGACGGTTAAAGAGTAACTTATAGTTCTTATTGCTTGTTACACTGAAATCTTGCAACTTTATGCAGTCTATGTCAGAAAACCCTGTTGATGTTGCTTTTAGTCTTGGACTAATGCGTCCGCGTAGCTGGCACTTGAACTGAAGATAACCACAGTCAGAATAACTCACGGTTTGCAGGAAGCTTTTCTAAATTCTCCGTCGGAGGATTCCATTAATAACCTCTACCTGAGAGGTCCATTTTTTCCCTCAGATTCTGAAATTATTGTAGTTAACATTAAGTTAGCTTGTATGTCAGTTCCCATGTGAGCAGTATCATGAACTCTCTACAGCCCCCACCACAACTTGTAACTGTTACTTCAAAAAGGATATACTATAATGTTCCCTTCAAAAACGTAGGTGTTTTCCAACATTTGCCATCCCGTGGCATCTAAGCTTACCACAGTTATCACCGACACTTCATTACTTAATTGATATCCGTTTTGTTCCTTTGCAAATGTTGACTTTCTAATAATTTCTGCATTGCATTGCTCTCAGTAGGTATAAATCTTGGACAGAGATTAATTTTAAAGAGACTTGCCAGTACGGATCTCGTTCATATGTTCTGATCTGGTCCTCGTGCCTTGTACCAGCTGTAAACTACTCTTAATCTGTGTAATCTGGTGCAGTGTAGTAGGAATGGCATAGTAATAGTAGAGTACAGTAGTAGAGCATAGTAGCATACCTCAGGCACCGTCTGAATTGTAAATATCTCCTTTAAAACTTGCTGGGCCTGACTTTCCTCCCATGCCCACTGGTGGATCACTGCAGAGTTTGGTAGACCTTCGTTTCTACAGTTCTTGTAGGGGATCAGCGTTAGGTGTTCAGACGGGCTGAGGGACACACTAACACTTAGTATTTATGCTGAAGTCTCCTTTTAGCTATTTGCTTAGAATACCAATACGCAGCGCTCTCTTTGGAGACCGATTGTGCTGTGAGACTGGGTGCATTTGTGTATGCTGGGATTAGGATAGGCTGTAAGAAGGCTTCCCTTCACCGGAGCGCATACTAGCTCCTCTCCCTGAGCTGTTGTAAAGCTTCGTTGGAAAGATATCTCCACCGCTGTAGGTTCACAAGAGTTGGCTCCCACCACCTCGTGCTTTTCTGTTGTGAACTGCAGGTTAGGTAGGCAGAACAGTCCGCTCCCCTGCAGATGGACCTCAGTCACCCCAGCTGCACCTGGGTGCAGAACATCAGGATGGGCCACATCTATCAGCTGTGTTGGCCTTGCATAACTCCCAGCGACTATCTGCTCTATCTCTTTCCCTTGGCACATTATGACATGATATGACCTGAGGAGATGAGGGAGGTGCTTTAAACCTCGAGTGCATCTCATCTTCCCAGGATCCTGCTCTGACAGGATTTATTTGGCCAGCAGCAATCATTTGTGTGTCGTTCCACTTGCTGCTCGCTAGAAGAAGTGGTGATGCACTCGGATCATATATACCTGGAGGATTGTCTCATGTCTTGTAATCTTTTCTGGTGTCTGGAGTCCTGGTTCTGGTTTCAGCCCTGACAAAAATGTGTGATCTTGGGTGAATAACTGACCATGCCATGTTTGCAATCCTTAATGCTGTAACCCTGATTTTGAAAGTGCTCAGCACTTACAACTTCGTATGAAAGAAAAGGAAGCTGCAGCACACAATCCCTCTATAAAACTGGCCTTAATGTGCCCCTGGTTTATTTACGCAGCTATAAAATTAGTAATATATATGTTTCATAGAACACTGAAGGATTAATTAATTCTTTATATTTGTAAATCAGTCCTAGAGTGGAAAACATTGTATAGCACAAGTGCAAAGAATTGCTGCTCTGAACTCAAACCCACATGCAAAGGTATGACCAAGGTATTTCCTTTTCAGTGAGTGCACTTAGAATACATGTCTGTTTGTAGCAGCCAGGTAATTAAAAACATTTTCAATGAACAGGAGAAAAATCCTAAATATCATACACGCCCTGTATTTCCAATTCTAATACACTAAATAAAAGACAGAAAGAGAGGAGGGGAGAGAGAGTGTGAGAGAGTGTGCATGCACGCAAACTCACAGAAGGACCAAAGGCAGAAAATGAAGTGGAAAGAAATTGCAGAGTGAGTTTTAAAATGTTTATAATCGAAGATTAAATTAATATTTTTGTGGAGAGCCGTATTAGAAAGATTTTAAATCATTAACGCTTTTCATCATAGGTGGGCTTCCTTGATAAATGTAAAAAGTCTCAAGAATAATTAAAGGCATCTTAGAACTTAAAAAAATGACAGTTTTAGCTTCTAAGGATTCATTGTCATATAATAATACTGTGTGCTTTTTAGTGTTACTTCTGCACTAGACATTTAATTACAGTCTTTGTGAGACATGTTATCTGTATAGTAACTAGTGCATAAAAAGAATGATATATACTTTTACATGCAAGCTCTTGCTTGCCAGCTTTCTTTTTAAGATTATAGATTAAGATCTCCAATCCAGAATGTTCATGTCTTCAATGAAAACAACTTAATTTTACACAATTTTCAGGAGGAATGGGGCATTTATTGTAATAGTATTTCTTCTGTAGTTACACTTATTTTTGCAGTAATACTCGAACTGTTGTTCAGCAGGTTTGGGGTTTTTTTCTGTGCAAGGGCCCAAACTCAGCATTTCTTTGCTTGTTCACAGGATAGATTTTAGAACACCAAATGAAAAAGCATGTTTAAGTTGTATATTGAGAAGTAAGACTAAAAAAAATCTCTAGGAGTAGTTTGGTAGATTTTTCACATTTAGAGGAAATTTGGAGCTTACCTTTCCCATGTCAGATATTGACTATTGTCTGAAACATGTTCTGGATAATGTAAATTTATGGGGTTCATAACTCGGTCCACACATTGCTGTGGAAAAGTCAGTACATTTGCAAGAAAGATCAGGTGCATAAAATTAGAGTTTTTCTTTTGATACATTTGCAGATTCCTGTAATTTTGCAGCTTGCGAAAAGTGCTCCTCCGCACACTGAACTTCCCACAGTTCCCCGTGTTTCGCACTGCGGTCATTGCAGGACGAGGCACAATGGGAACCGCATCCAACCATTTTAGAGCAGAGCTTTTCAATCGATCATATGTATGTCCTCTTTCGGGTTTTGTTTTTCACTTCTAAACTAGCAGTATTGTGCAGGAACAGTACAATATTGGTGTTGAGTCCCTAGTTTTGTTATGCTTTATAAGAAAATCTCACAGTAAAATCAATCAATCAAAATCAATCTCTGTCCCATTGACTGTATTTTATTGGCTTTCTTTTTCTTTTTTCTTCAGTTGACTCGCTGAATACCATAATCGTTTTGGCCATTCCTGAAGAATTTTGTTATAATCTTTTTAAGATAAAGAATATAATAATTTTATAATAACATTTTTACATTTGAAACTTGTGATTCCACTGCTTTCTTTATTTGGACTTTATGTCCTACAAGAAACTGACTTCTGCATTGCTACTTAAATTGACAGTTAGTGTACTCATAGGTGTAGTTATTATTTTCTAAGCATTTCAGAATAATTTTATAGATAACATGCAAGAAAATTGAACTAGGAGAATTTTTTATATGTGTGGCATGATGACAGATATGCCTTAAGAAACATTAGATTGTCTGATAAATTGCATTTCCAAGCAGTATTTCATATAGGTTCTGTCTCTTTAAAAATGCAGTCTCCTCTATTTGCCCTATTAATTGTTGATATGTTGCCATCCACGAGACAAAAATTAGAGCTGTAATTAAATAATCATGTGATGCTCCTTAGTGCCAGTGAGAGCAAACTCATTTTTCCAGGCCCTGATGGTCACTGATTATTGTATTACTACTGGCTTGCTTTATTTTTTTTTAATGGCTCTATATTGCTGGGTTACCTAACCACTGCCCTTCTTTTCAAAATTAAAGAAATTGAAGAACATTAAGTCACTTAATTGGCCGGTGGTCTACAGGGACACAAAGTAGTCATACCTTCTCTGCTTTTTGGTCACTCAATTGGTTCTACTGGGAGAACTACATCAGTGGTGTGGTTGCATGCCATTTAATTTACACTGGTGTTTTGGCTGGGCTGGATGCATATAGGGAATGCCAGGAGAATTACAAAAGGAGCAGGGTATTAAAATTCAGAAATGATTAAAATTGAAATAAAAGGATGCTGCTTCTTTGCCAGTACTCTGGCAGTCATAATGACACATAGAGATTAGTTTCCACCTTCATCTTTTCCTTCTTTCTCATTTCCTCTTGTTTATTGTTGACACATTTTCCTTATGTCTCTGCTTCTCAGTGCTTTTTTTCACTGTTACATATTCCTACTTTTTCTCTTTCCTTAAGCATGGAGAAGCTTACTTAACCTTATTATAACAATAACAGAATAGGTTATTAATATTTAATATGCACATGATTAAAATTTCTCTCTTAAACATAGGTCAGTTCTATTATTAACTGACATGTTATTTTTCATTAAAAAATTTTTATTCTGCCCTTACGGTTTCTCAAACACCCTTTACTTTGGTGGTGATTTAACACATAATGTTTAGAAAACTGTGTTAGGCTAGTGAAAAAAAAGAACTTACCAGTCATGGATAATCAATTATGCATGAATTCAGATATAACAGATGGAAACTGGTGAGTTAAAGTTTCTCTTTAGCTTCGTGATTTTTTTGTTTTGTTTTTGTGACACCTGTCTCTTATGTATAGATAAACATCTAACATAGCATACTGCTTTTCATGCATCTTTGTGTTTTTTGCTTTTGGGGTTTGGGTTTTTTTGTTTCTTTCTGGTTTTGTTGGTGTGGCATAAACTCATTTGCCCCTGTTTATAACTTACTATTTTTAATTTGTTTGTCTGCTAGCGTTTCTATACTGTCTTCCTTTTCTAGGGCTAAATTGTCCTGTGATGAAGCCAGCATTTAATCTTTTAATAAATTACACAATGTCATTTAAACTTAAAATTGTGTCAGGACAATATTTTAAATTGTATGAGTTCACTTCTGCCTTCAGCTGCTCATGGCCTATGGTGTTATGACATTAAAGCAACAGGGTAGACTGTGGCTGCGCATATGTATTCATATACGCATATACGCACATTCTTGTGATTGTGATACTTATATAGGTGTTCCCTCTGAAGGCATTAATTAAATTTCTTTCAATCATTTGACAATGAAGCAGATTGTTTTACTGCTTTTTATTAAGAAGTTCAGTATGGACTGGGCATAATATTTCTTTTGGTCATGGAAAGATTTTCACAGACCTAAATCAAGCAAAAAAGATGATAACCCTTTGTGATATGCCCACAGCAACAACCAGTTTATATGAAATAAAAGAAGAGCTAAATATGTTTTCTTTCTCTTTTTACACAAAAATATCTAAAAGAGCTTTAAGCACAGGCTTAGATGTGAGATGACAGGTTTTTTGTGTAGTTCATTCATGGCAGTGTATTGAGGGATTCTTGTATTTGAAGGTGGCCCATGTTTCAGAAACACGGGGATAAGCTGATTTGGACATTACTTTTCTATGACTGCAATAATTTGGAGCACTTCTTCACCTGGCTTCACCCACTTTTGAAGCGGCACGTTTTCAGGTGCAGTGCAGGGAGATTTTCCATCTGTATACCTATAAAAGAAAAATTAGTTGAGAGAATGCACCACATCTTTTTCATGAGCAGAATATTTCAAAATTTCTCATGAGCATCTTACCAACATTTGTGAAGAAAAAAATCTAATACGGGAAGAATTTTGTAGTATAACCTGACAGAAACAAATTATATGGAAAAGATCCTAAGGAAATGAACACGGACGCTGTGAAAATAATTAGTTTCGAATGTTACTTCTTCTATCACAGCTGAAGCTCTGCTAGGAAACTTCATGTGCATGCCTCAGTTTCTTCTTACTCACCTATTGTTATGTCAACATAAAATACAAACTTTCCCCCAAAATTTTTGTATTTAATGCAGGAACTAATTTTTACACACTTAATCAGGCATTTCCTTCCAGTCCTTGCATGAGTATAAATGAACTATCATAAATATTAACCTCATTTTGCCCTGAAAATATTGTATTCTAGTGGGTTCCCAACTGCTGCTCTCCATCTCAGTTTTTTTCCATTGTAGCCACTTAGCAGGAAATCCAGAAATGTAGTTGTTTTAGCAAATAAATAAACTAAATACTTGAATGCATTTTTGTTCATTTCTCCTTTTTTTTTTCTTTCTGTTTTTCTAAATCAAGAGAAGTATTTTGAACATTTACAGGGTACTTGGAGTAACAGTTTGAAGTGACTTGCTTTTGCCTTATGTTACCTGCATTTAAACTAAGCATACTCTGACACATGTAAAAATGACCTTTATCTTAGTGACACTGCATATGCTAAACCTTTTTTATGTTAGCGCCTGAATATTAACAGGTACCTTGTTCCTTAAAAGAACTGTGAATATTAACAGCTAATTGTTCCTGAAAAGAACTGTGAAAAACTCATTAATTTAGTCTTTGTTATTGTAGAATCATCGGAGTTTGAGATTGGAACAAGCCCTAGAACAAAAAGTGAATTCGGCCAAAACCACCAACTTTCAATTTGTTTTACACCAAAACCACACATTTTGCATGTATTTTATGTACAATGAATATTGACTCCTGTCAAGTTTGGCCATAATTAGATCCACAGTTTTACTTAAAAGGTTTTGAACCTTAGAAAAAGTGTAGCAGAACCTGGGCAGAGTTCTGAGTTAACAGTGAAACTGGAAACAGGACATTTCATGTGGTTTTGGGTTTCATAATGAAAGTTTGACATAGTTCAAGTCATCAATCAGTTCTAACCATTTCCTTAGACTTAAACTCTTCCATGTTTTCAATTTTTATCAGTAGATTTTATTCATACTATCAGGTCAAAAAAAAGATGATAGTCCTGTTGATGAAGTATTCCCATGTAACAAGTCACTGCGGTTTGAGCTTGATGGCACGAGCATCTAAACTCTAGCTAATAATGCTTGAATAATCCTCTGTAGTGCTAACCACAATGGTTCAGGCTGTTTTCTACCATAATGTACAGCTTTGCTTGGGCTGTGTGAAATTCATCCTCACCCAGAATCGTTGGATCAAACTTCTGTATTTCTAAAAGCATCCTTTTTTTTTGACTGGGAAAGAAATGCAGTGGTTGGAAGTGATGGAAAAGTAGTCAGGAAAGGGAAGAGAAGGGAATTAGTCAACAACATTGCAAACCACTTCAGAGAGAACTTGGTGTAACTTTGCTTTTAACAAGTAAAAATAACTGAAACTGTGGATTTATATGTCCCGTGGTCATGGTTTACATACTATTAAATTAATAGAGCTTCTATTCAGACACATCCCTAAAATAACTGCTTATCAACCAACCCTTCTTCTAGGTAACAATTATATGCCCGTCACATGCCTAGGAGTTATTTAGTGCTGCGATGATCAGGGCTTTAACAGGAACCACTCTTTTTTTTTATCTCCCATGTCCCACATTAAACATCTTCACATGATAGGCCTAAAAATTATACCTCTGGGGAGAAAGCTGTGAAATTAGTGACCTGCTGAACATACACTTACGACATAGGTAACTTGGTTGATCCTAAGATGCCAGCTTTCCTCCTTTCTTCCAGCTGCCTAATTGCATTAAATATTATTATATAAAGTTCTGTTGCATTTTTTTGTTTGTTTGTTCTTTTTTGTGGAAGTAGTTGGCTGTACCTGCCACATGGAAATTATGAGCATGACTCATCAAGGATCTAGTCTACTGTTAAGGATGGAAGAGGATATGGTCCACAAAATGCTTTTTTTTAAGTTGAAGCTTTTTCTTTGAAGTAGTTCTGAAATCCATAGTCATAAAAAATACTGGCTTATATTAAATAACATATAGATAGTGTTTGTGGAAGTTGCAATGCTGATACACTTAGGAAGTGAACTCAGCTTGTCCACATAGTGGGCAACTCTGCAACTACAGAGTAAGATTTATGTGATTAATCCATTAATATTCATTGCTGTGATCTTTTATGGGAGAGTGGACACCTGTCTATTACAATTTCAACCAGCTAGGATTTCTCGTGGCAACCAGAGGTGAAAGACTCTCTATTCTCATTAGCGGTCATGTTCACCCTTTACTTTATCATGCCAAACAGTTTCATTGGGTTTTACTCCATAATTTTCTTCCTGCATTTCTCTTCTCTGTGACTCATTTGGCACCAAGGGGCGAAGTGAAATGACTGTTGGGGCACATCAGCAAATGAATGTATTTACTTCAGTTGTACAAGCATCTTAGTCCAAATAGACCTACAGCCATGAAAGGGGCTTACGCAAAATGGTGCAGTAGTTTGACTAAAAGTAACTTATTTTATCCAAAACCGCATTTTGCATATTCTTATTCAACTCTATTTTTAAAAAAAGATTCCGTGATTGAAATACACTGCAGAAAACGTTTGCAGGAGTAAACGAGCCTCGTCACAGAGGCAATCAATAGGGAGATGTCTGTTTGTATATGATTTTACATATCTGCAAGCTAGCTGAGACATCCAAGTACAAAATGCTGCACCATGGGACACTGTGTAGATATCTGATACTTTCCAAGGGATTTGGGGTCCGTAAACTAATGAATGCACTACATGTAGCATATATGTAGGTTTTTCACCTCTGACGAATATGGTAAGGATAATTTACTTCACTTAATAAGCAATTAAATGCAGTTCAATACAGCTGACTATCGTAAGTTAAATATTCATTTTACGTAACTGTTTCAGGACATCGTGTGTGAGAGAACACAAACGAGCAGAAATTGCTCATGCAAAATGTGAGAGGGGACGACAGCTTGTGTGCGATGCCTTTCGGTGCTATGAATTTCATTTCATAGCACTTTTGCTTTTTGACAGGCATCCTATCCAGGCTGGGGCAGGTTGCAGTCAAAAAAAATCTAGGTTGGTATGCAACTTTTGAGTTCAGCGTGGGGGATGTCGCAGAACGCTGTGATTCACATCGGTGCGCATCGGATTCTTGGGTCGTATGTAAATTGTGATTGCAGCAGTCAGGTTGGTTAAAGTGTTTGAGCGGTGTCAAGCAACTGCTGTTCAGGGCAAAACAGAGGGGAAGTCAGTCTGAGGAGACCGAAAAACTACTTCAGTCAGAGGTGCAAAACTTGGAGGGCTGCAGGACTGTGTCCACACTGCAGCGGTGACTGTGCCGAGGCTTGCACAGATAGACGTGGGAAAGGACAGTGGGGCGCATCCTTCCCCTTAACCCACACTTCTGTCCAACCCATGCGGCAATCAGGCACAAGCCCAGTGGGGAGCCATCCACCTTTGGCCGTAGACGTTTACCTTCAGAAAGCCACGGATTGGTATTTTCATTGCCTTGCTGTCCAGCAGTTACCGTCAGTCACAGTTGCGCACCCTTGCAGTCACCCCTTGCAGTGGGGAAAACACATTCAGTCCCCACCGAAGTGAGTTTCCCGGCAGTCCCGCTGCCGCTGCACAGCTCTGCATCACCTCCAGCACCGACTGGTGCTTACGAGTTACCCAAATGGCCGCAGAGTTGTCAGAAGTACGTATGTATAAAACCCAATCAGCCTGATCTCCCCAAAGAAATCTGATAAAAGAGAATACACAGCCATGCTGGTTTTGCTCTGCTGCCAGGTCATTTCTGTTTGTGTTGCACAAGAGCCAAGCCTCAAGATTTAGGCCCATATTTCCTAATTTATTTTGAACAAGAAAAGATTGGAATAGAGACCTTAGGAGGCACCGAGGCAGCATGCCACACTGGAGAATTTGTTTTGTTTTGCAGCTACTGAGACTGCTGTTCGAGAGTTAATTCACCATGGAGTTGAAAAAACGCAGTCCAACTTTTTACATATTTGTCTTATTTCAACACAACCTAGCGCAAAATGCATTTATATATCATAAACACAGTGCAACAACTTTATTAAGGATTAATAAGCTTTATTAAGCATATATTTGTCTGCTGTATGTTCGACTAGAAGCTATGAAAAATGTGATGTTACTATTGCCGCATGTTTAAATGATTGCCTGCATATGTATCCATGACAATATCTATTCATCTTCTGTTCTTTATATATGTTTTTATTATAAATATCTTTATTCTAGTGGAACATTTTAATATCAAAGTTGACATAGTGAAGTGCAAATTGGAATAGGTCAAATGAAAATCAGATATCTGTATCTTGAATTTATTCCAAGTATTTTGGTATTGATAAGAGATATCTGATTGTTGTCTATATGTCAAGATGTAGCAGCCTTCAGTAATTCGCGCTTTCTAGTCAAAGCAAGGGTTCCATGCTCAGCCTTCCAAGTCTGTAGTAAATACTTTACCGGGCATAAGTGACGTATGGGAATTAGATTAATCCATGTTGTAGGGAGTTTATAAGGTTTACTACATATATGCAGTTTCAAGAAGAGAGTTATTTTCCATAATCATTTATCTCAAGCATAGGAAGCATATGCATGATTATATAATTAACAGAATATTTGTTTGTCAGTTTTTGGTTAGTGTGCATAATAATATCATTATTAGGTCTTCTGTGCTCCTGTATTATCAGATTGTTATCTCCCTGCTCCTTTAATTCACTGTCTCTGCTTTTTGGAGTAATCACTTTGTTTCTGTCTGAACATGCTAAGGTTTTTTTGTCCATGAAGGGAATGGTTTGCGAACACCAAAGCAAAAGTTATTTTAGAACAGATTTTAATCTTTTGTTGGTGGTGGTTTTGGGGTGTTGATTTGGGTTTTTTTTGTTATTGTCATATCTGGCAATCATTTTTGTAAGGTGATGTTTTAGTCCCAAATCTTGTTCCAAATCATATTTGTAAATATCTGCTCTATTCTAATCGGCTCTGCATCTCTCAAATTATCTTCAGTGTCCTTTTCTTCCATGATACTGCAGGCAGCATACTGCCAGCTGAAACTCTCTCATCCTTCACAATTTTCTTCTTTAGTCAGTCTTGCTCACTGCTGAAGTTTACTGTAGCAGGCTTTCCTGAAAAGGATGAAAAATAATACAATGTTGATATTTTCCATCGTGCCCACAAAGTTTGAATTCAACTAGTTAACACCATTTTTCCTCCAAGTATTCAAACATATTGGGAAATAATAATTCTTTTTTTTTGCTCTTTTTTTTCTTTTTTTTTTTTCAGAGGGACTGAATAATAATCTATCTATTGTTGGAAAAAGATTGGTTTCTAAATAAACAGCCCGCTAGACAGTTATCCCTTGATCATATGTTATGGAAGATGTCACCTACATTTTCCCTTGTTTTTCTTTGTGAAACGTGTTTCTTGGGTTTTGCTTGGTTTTTTTTCCTTTTCAGCGCTCTTGGTAACAATCTTAGTAACCTTTTTCAGGACGCGCAACATAGGTACAACTTTTCATGTTTCCTTTGTACGCCACCTCCACTTGCTCCGTTTTGAATAACAGTATTATGTAACAGTGTATTCATTTTCGAGCCTTGCATTTCTTTGCTTCTGAGATTATAATCTATTTTGTGCATTGCTGAATACGATAAATATTTCATGTATTTCACCCCATTACCACTTTCTTTTTCCTGCATGCCCCGTATGCTGTTCGTGCTTATTTTGGTAAACATCAGCTTGTTTCTTCACCTAGTCTCAATGCATTCCTCTTCTTTTATGGTAAGTAATATATGTGTAGTGATAATTTTGCTCTTCATGGATTTATCGATTCACCTTTTCTTTGTTGAGAGGCCATGCTACTCTGTGCATTATGGAACTGGTATTAGCCTCCCCACTTCCCTACTTTTGCTGCTGCTTCAAGTTTGTATATGCAGTGCAGTATGGAGTTTTTTGTTGGTTTGGGGTTTGTTTGTTTTTTTTTAAAGTTACTACCCTAAACGTTTTGGCAATGTATGTCTGTGCCATAATGTACATTTTCTTTGGTTGATGATGCAACTTTCCTTTTAGACATAGTATACCCAAACACCGTGCATTTTATCAATAAAGAGGTTTGATTTTTCTCTTATCTCGTAGCTTGTACAAACTTGTTGCTTTCAAGTTTGTCTAGTTGGGTTACTTTTTACCAAGTGCATGATGGGAAAAAAAGTTATGTCTGTCTCGCAGTGATGTATTTTGCCGGTACGTTACTTTTCACCTTCCACGGGCGGGTTTCGGTCCCGGTCCGCGGACACGGCGGAGGGCCAGGTCCGTAAGGTCCCGCACGGCGGCGGGGCCGCGCCGTTCCGCCGTCGGAGGGGCGCGGAGCGACGCGCTGCCCTTCCCCGGGGGCTGCCGCCGGGCGGCTCGGCCAGCCGCGGCGCCCACCGCCTC
>NW_010972571.1:1806429-1835660 GCF_000737465.1 Haliaeetus leucocephalus | reverse complement strand
CCCGCTCCGGCCTCCCCTCCCCCACGCCTCTCTCCTTCACCACCACCTCCTCTTCCTCCTCCTCCTCCTCCTCCTCCTCTGCCACTTTCTCTCTCTCTCTCTCCCAGGACGCGTCGGATGATCCGGGGCCGCCGGGGAAGGGCTCCGGGCAGCAGCAGGGAGGCTGCGTCCTCCTCCCGTCTCGGGATGTAAAAAAAAAAAAAAAAAAAAAAAAAAAAAAAAAAAAAGCCGGTGGCCTCGGTGTTATTTTGTATTAAAATGAGGAGGAGGAAGAAGAAGCAGCGGCAGCAGCGGCAGCGAGCGGTAGCGGAGAGGAGGAGAGGAGGCTCTGAGCAGGGGACGGCGGCGGCGGCAGCAGCAGGAGGAGGAGTAGTGATGAGTCAACTAATAATTTAATGGGGACAGAAACAGAGAGAGAGGGAGAGAGAGAGAGAGGAGGAGGGGGGGGGAGAGAGAGAGCGAGAGCAGAGCAAGGCAAGGCAGCTCCGTCCGGGGACACACACACACACACACACATATATCCATGTAACATCCAGCAACAACCACCAAACCGGCCTAAATAACAACCATACTCGGCCAGCCAGGGGAAACGAGAATTAAAAAAAAAAAAAAAAAAAAAAAGAGACAAAAAAACAAAGCCTACCATTATTATTCTTTTTCAATTATTATTGTTTTTTTTGCTGGCTTGGTTTTTGTTGTTGTTGGCTTTTTTGCAACCTTTCTATTTTATATTTTTTACCCCTTCTTGCGAGCAACTCTTCTCGGAGTTCCCAGATTTTCTTTTTCTTTTTTTTTTTCCTTTGCAGAAACAGAACCAGTTTTTTGTCGGTTTTTTTCTTTTTTTTTTTTTAAATAGGGTTGGGTGGTTTTTTTTAAATTATAATTTCTCCCGGTTTTGGACTCGGAGGGAGTGAAACCTCGTCACTTTTTGTAGTGGTGGTGGTGTGCCTTGTTGTGTGTGTTTCCTTCCTCCCCTCTGTTCTTTTTCTCTCTCCCCTCCTCTCTCGCTCCCTCTCTCCCCCCTCACTCGCACAACAGCCCCCGGTAAATGAGAGGAGACAGGTCCTCTCTGCCTTTTTTTTTTTTTCTTTTTTTCTTTTTCCCTCCCCGGACCGCAAAGGCGAGATTAAAAGTGGCATTTTAGTGCCTTTTCCTGCAATTTTCTCTACCCTTTTTTTTTTTTTTTTTTTTTTAATCTCCAGTAGCGATCTCTGGGGCTGAGGTTTCCGCAGAAAGTTTGGGGGCTGTTACGGTGTGTATTTTTGCGGAGGGGGAGGGGAGCGGGCTCCTTCTGTGTGTGCTGCTCCTCTGGGTGCCTATTGGAGAATAATAGTGTAAGTGACAACCTAGAAGTAGACTTTCTGCTCTTCACACTAGATAGAAAAGCTGCCTTTTTTTCCCTTTGCTTTTTTTTTTTTAATAACCCCCTTTCTCACTTGCTCTTGTACGCATTGGTTTTATTTTTGAAAGGATAGCTAGACTTCAGTCACCCTCCACCTCAATTTAAACCTGCTACTGTATTTTTTTTTTAATTATTATTATGAATTCCTCGTTTTGAGCGTTGCACTTGTCTGATCAATTTGATCTTCAGCTCCTTCCGTTGCTAAACCTCGAAAACTGGCGCTCTCAAAAGATATTTAATCTGTATTTTTTGTCCATTGCCATTTTTGCTCATGGCTACTCTGTTTCTCGCTATTTATTTTTGCCCCTCCCCGCCTAGAGGAAAATAGCAACAAGAAAAAAAGAAAAAATAAGAGAATATTAGGGGAAGTAGTCCTCAGGTCTGCTGCCCCCCCTCTACCCCCCTCCAAAAAGGGGGGGACCTAGAAAACATCAGTCTTGAACTTCTTCCTCTTCAAGAGCTCGGGCTGCAAAGGAAACCTCCTTTGTTTTTGTTATTTATATGCTGTCAAGTTTTGAAGTGGTGAGTTTCGGGTCGGTTTTGCTAATTTCACTCAGAAAACTGCAGTGTTTCTGTTTCTAGATAAGTACTTTGCTTCTTTGTCTCTTTAAAAGGTCACAGGGAAAGCTTGGCCTGGATTGTGAGAGCCATATGGAACGGATAAGTGCGGAGCCTCTCTCAAATGTGATTATGGGTTTTTATGGGGGAGGGAGGGAAGAGGAGGGGAAAGGCATGGGGAGGGGGCTGATTCAGGAGGAGAGGAAGAAATAATATAATACCGGTGGCGTTCATCGCGACAAAAGGAGATACCGCACCAACTCTCATTCAGAAATTGCGCGGTGTGCCCGTACGTGTATGCTGTCTCTGGGAAACTGTGCCTTGAAATTGTGCTCTTCTCTCGATGCCTGTGATGAAAACTTGTAGTTGTGAAAGATGCCTAAATGCGAAACCCGGGGAAACTCTCGGCCTGGAACCGGCGGAGATCATAGTTCTTCCCTGCAACCCTCTCCCTGGGCAGGCCACGCTGGTTGTTGCTCATCACTATTCCAAACTGAGGTTTCAGTGAACTTTAGCCTTGGGCATGGAGTTTAAATGAGTAAATTAGGTGTTTTATGTGCATGTAATTTTGCTTTGTAACATAAAGCTTTTTACAAGATGACTAAGCGGTGAAAGGATGCCGATGGGTGGGTATTCTCAGGCCAAGTGAAAATGACCCATTTGGTGTTTTGGTTGTAGTCAGTCTATTAACTAAACTGCGATCTATCACTTTTATTCACTGTACATGATGTAGTGCGATTCTGACTCATGATGACTAGATACTTTTTGTAGCAAAGATCCTCAGTGCCTTAGAGTACTTCTGAAGTTGCCAAAAGTGACAAGGATTTTCTTGTTAGAGGCTTTTTTTTGTTTTGTTTTGTTTTACTCTTTCTCCCCCCCTCCCCCTTTTTTTTTTCCTTTTTTGTTAATCCTCTTATTCTTGAGAGAGACCAGTCTCAGAGAAGGAGCCCTATAGTATGTTAGCATCGTCAGAAACATCGGAAGATGTTAACGGTTTGGTCTGTATTTCTTTGCTTAGGCTGCAGTTAACACAGTAAAAAAAAAAAAGAAAAAAAAATCTTTTCGAAAAGTGGCTAAAATAGGTACATTTACTGTTAATGAGACACATGACCTAAAACAGATGGGATCAAGATGAATGGTAAACCTTAGCCTGTCACCTTACAGCATAAGGAAAAAAACCCCGATTTTCTGAACTTCAGCTATTCAGTGTCATTCTTGAGGTTGCTTGTAAATGTTCGGATTAATGTATTGCCTCATTCTTCACCATATCGGGAAAAGCAGCATGGTGTTCAAACAAGAAAAAAATAGTTTACAGAATTGTCACTGGCATATATACCAATGACATAGTAGTATATAAAAAAATGCCAAGATGTTTAGGCTTTAATAGCTTTGCTATGTAATGTGCAGAAAATGTATTGAATTACTAGGCAACTGAAAGAAAGTAGCAATTACCAGATTCACACCAGTCTTTCTAAATATGACTTCCCCAGTGTTAGTATTTGTACTTGCTAATGTAAATACTGGTACATAAATTAATGTCTAGTCACCTGTCCTTAGTGATTGTATTATATACATAACAAAATTGTCAGTGTAGTCACACCTTTCTCAGAGGAAGGTAGGGTAAAATACCTAACAATCACAACAGTATTGATGAATGAAATCATAACCAGAAAGATGTCTCTATTCTCAGCAACTGGTTTTTGTTGTTTTTTTTTTTAATATAGTTGACAAAACAGATTACGATGAGTGACAAAAATCCTTGAAACTTACTCCGCTATGTTCTAGGCTTGGGAGATTTTTAGTGATTTAACTGGAATTATTACTCATGGACGGAGGTTTTGAAAGTTTATAAAAAGGGAAATGTAAGCATGCTAACATATACCTTTGCTATTGAAATTACTTCTGTTTTTTGGTTTCAAATAGCTGTGCCAGCACATAACTTAGCATCACCCCGGGTTTGGGTTTTTTTTTTATATTTAAGGGCTTCAAAAGCACTATAGAAATTGTGGGGTTTTTTTCCAGCATTATGTTTTGTGACATGCTACCTTCTCGGTTATTTTTCTTAATTCAATAAACTATTCCATTTAACACTTAAAGCTTAACATCTGAAAAATTTGCATATGAAATTTTTCAGAACTTAGCAAAAGTTGATAAACTCTTTGTATAATATTGCTTAGGAAACTCAAAAGCAACCATCTTCCACTACTGCTTTCCGAAGTTAAATGCTAAATTCTAACTTTTTATTTTTAAGGGGGGGAGGAATTGTAAATGGACGATATTCTACATCTCTAATAAATCTGTTGCTACTTCAACTAAAGTTTTAACAATCTCTCTATTGTGCATCCATTTTTTTTAATCAAGTAGATTGAGAAATATTTCACTAGAATCTTTTTCTTTCTGTCTCTCTCTTAACACAATAAAAACACCCGGGATTAATAACAAACCTTTCTGTGAGATTTGTAACAATGGCTGTGTTGGAGCACATAACTTGACAATCATCATCTTTTATATGAGTCTTAGTCTCTCTCAGATTTAGTAGAGTATCTCTGAAGATTTCTTTTAAAGGGGTACTCTCATTGGCTTTTAAAAAATAATTCCATCAGATTATGATGCGATCTCTCTGTAAAGTGGTGTATGAGGTCATTTTTGGAGAATAAGTTTGTTTCTTTTAAAAAAGGCATCTTCTTTCCAGTTATAATAGTTATTTATTCTTCTTTATGAGCTTATGGTACATATATCTCTCTCTCAGTACATGTGCAGGCTGTGTACGTATACATATGCGCACACGTGTACAACATATATTTTTTTTTTTGAATCATGGCAGGTGATCTTTAGAGGCGGGACTGAGTATGGATCATTTGAACGAGGCAACTCAGGGGAAAGAACATTCAGAAATGTCTAACAATGTAAGCGATCCGAAGGGTCCACCAGCCAAAATTGCGCGCTTGGAACAGAATGGGAGCCCATTAGGAAGAGGAAGACTTGGAAGTACAGGAACTAAAATGCAAGGAGTGCCTTTAAAACACTCTGGACACCTGATGAAAACTAATATTAGAAAAGGTAACACTTTTGATAATTCTGCATTAGAGAAATATGATTTATAATATTTGGGGGGGAAACCATACTTTTGCAGACTCTACTTCATTTATATTTCAGGATTAAATCTCCATTCTAAAATACTATATATTCCCAACTCTGATATAAATCACATTTGGGAAATGTAAGCTTCATGCTTGGGTGGAGCATCTTGCTTTACAGGGTGGAGTCTGATTTTTGTTAAGGTAAAGGCTAGCTGCCCTGATAAAAGCAAATTCCTACATTGAAATAGGAGTAATATAATGCATTATTTCTTTGAGTAAGTGTTGGGCTAAGAAACGCAAAACTATGTAAGACTAAATACCAAACCCACAAACCAAATTCTCGCCTTTCCTCTTAATGATGGTCCAAGCTTGGACGGGCAGCAGTATTTCTATAACAGTTGCAAGTTGGTTTAAAGGAGAGAGTGTAAATCTTTAGGTATCACATTGGAAAAGTCATTTATGATGTCAATCTTCGCAGTTTATTTTCTTAAGTACAATTCATTATTGAACAATGAACAACTTGGGTGTCATATTTTTCAGTGGCTGGTTTGCTGTAATTAGACATTTACACAAGGAAAAGGCACATTTAGAATCATTGATGTTTGTATATGGATGGCTTTTGTTTGCATTGAAAATACTTCTAATGGACAATAATCTATAAATTTTGCTTATCAAAATGTGTAAGTCTTTTTGACCATGTCCTGCAGGCTTGCTAATTTAAATCAAAATATGCTGCATGTAATTTGGCATTTGTTTTAAAACAGACTCTACTTTTCTTAGTATAATCAGTGTATGTTTATAATCCAGATTTGTCTTGCATTTGCTAAGCAAAGTGCAAAATGCAACCAAGACTATTAAACGCACAAAGTTAGAAGGCAGAGGAATTTCATTGTGTCTGATGCATAACATTTATCGTACAATCATTTATTTTTTCCTCGGTTTGGCGAAAACAAAGAATATATTGATCCTGAAATGAACAGACACAGCAGTCCGTATTGTTAGATCTTTATCTATTAAAAATGGAAAAACAGCACTTCAGCAAATTCTTTGGCCTCTGCTCATGATTACCCTATTTATTGATTGTTTGCCAAGAATGTATGCATCTTAAGAAAGCCAGGGTAAGAGCATTAAAAATATAATTTATTACGGCTTTTCAAGCAGAGTGCATTAATATTGTACAGTGAAGCAGTGGGGCTATATAAAAAGGACTTTCTGACGCCTGCAAACATATAAGTTCCATAAATTCCTAAATAGGAGATTTCAGCTGTCTCTGGTATTATGTGATATTTGCACAGCAAACTTTAATGCCAGGACAGTTTTAGACAAGGATTCTACAGACTTCACTGCTCCTTATGGCAGACGTGCTGTTTACACAGACTCGTAAACCTTCAGCAAAAGCTCTAACACTGCCTTCAGGTTTAAATCATGCTGTATTTTTAGCAGTGAGCGCTGACCAATGCTCTCCCCTTTAATACTAGAAGGTTATGAAGTTGCTGCACTTGGAGGTCTTGCCAAGTACTAGCAGGAGTGATCAGCCAGCTGAGATTGTGCTCTCCTGTATAACATTTTTCACATTAACAGAAGGACACTAGTGACAGTTTGCTAAAAGATTTAGTGGCTTGATTTGTAGTCAGATGATACCTGTGTCACACTACCAGGATCCACCTCTGATAATCTACGCTGTACATCAAAATTTGGCTAGGAGGTTTTCCTGTGATGTTTAAAATACCACATTTTCCAGAACGCTGCAACTCAGGAGAGCTTGTACCCAGCAAAAAGTGTGCTGATATGCAGCGAAGTACCTGTGCATTGCTAGTTTTGTGTCTCATCAGAGCTTAATTTGTAGGAACTGATAAGGGGAAAAACAAATACTCTTTAGCTGGTTTTGAGTGTATCTGCACTGTTTGTTAAAATGAAGCTTTGTTTACATTTTATCTTCAGGTATTAATGGTGAAACTGCTTAAGAATTTTGAGCCCTTACTCTGAGTCAGATGGTAGTAGGTCAAACAATTGTGAGAGCCTGGAAGGGGAAAAAAAAAACAAACAAACCCAAACAAACCACCTTTTGCAGATGAAGAGTGTGTGTGTGTTTAAGAAAGCTCTCCACAGCTTAATTAAAACCAACGAAGAAATCACCAATTTGCATGTACTGCTTTTGCTTTGGTCTTCATTCCCTTCCTGACCAGTCTCACTTAGATTTAAAAAAAAAAAAAAAAAAGACAAAAAAAAAAAAGCTCCTTCCTGCACTACATAAATATTGGCAAGCATTTAGTCTTGTCTTTCATGCTGAGCCTATTGGGCAAACTGGAGTGAGTTTGTGAGCTTTTCCAAGCGAGCCTGAAGGGGTTTGTTTGCCAGAGATTGACTCTCTGGTGAACAGATGTAGTTTAAACATACGTGCTTAAGAGGTATCTTTTTTATCATGATTTCTTGCTATATGTTAGAGCACAAATCAACAGACGTGGCCTTAAAGCGTTTATCTATTGTCAAGAGTAAATTGTCTTTTTAGACTACAGCATGTCTGGTGCACCTTAGCACGTTAGGAGGTTTCCGTAAGTCTAGAGGGCAGTGGTTATAGAGGCATTAACATTGTAGGACTAATTGGAGTTCCTGGGTGCCCTGTTAAAATAACCCTTGTCATCATTTATGCTAAAGATGATACCCCTCTGGCAGGCTGCCATAAGACAGTTCTGTACATCTGCTTTTAACCCTTTTGCTTTCTGTCATTAAGAGATCCTAACCTGCGCTGCAGGAGACAGTGGGACAGGGGCCTAAAACCTCAGGTCCGAGGTCACCATGTCATCTGTGTTCGTCTGGGAGGCCAGGAGGGATTTTCACAAAGTCTAGGAATCTGATTGCTGGAAGAGACTTTGTCCCTAAAACAGCTTGGGTCATTTGTTACTTCTCTGTCTGTTGTCAGAAGGGAGGAAAAAAATCTTTAAAAAAAACAAAAAAGGAAAGGAAAAAGGTTATTTGCTTAATATTCTGTGCAGCGTAGGGAATGGTTTGTCGTATGATGCTACAAAACTAGAAATTAGTAATTACTTTCGGGCATACCAAAATAGCAACGAATACCAGAAATGTGGAACGTAAAGTGCAGGAGGCAACAACAACAACAAAAAGTCCAAACTGCAGGTACACTTCTTAAAACGGCACTGAAGTCATGATTTGTTTCTTAAAGATGTGAGTGAAAGTAGTGCTCAAGTGCACTCAGTGAACGAAGCACAAATTAGTGTTAACTTTTGCCTTGTTTCCTTGTGTACTCTTTTCAGAGCGAATGTATAACACACAAGGTGATTTGTTGTTGATGGTGAAGGCAATTAAATATTTTTGGCAGGACTAAGAAAGTTTTAATGTTAACGAACAAAATTATGTAGCTGGTACTAAAATGGCTTACAGTGAAGACATCTGCAGTATGTATTTAGGTTCTCATGCTGCCTGCTACTCACAACAAATCAGGCAGGACAGAGAGAATCAACTTCTCTTCAGTCAACCTTGTTGTTTCTATAGAAGGTAATTCTTTAATCTGTATCCGATCAAGCAAGATAAATTTGCATTTCTGCTTTTCAGAGAGATGTATGTTTTGTAGAACTTTCTCTTTTTTGGGGAGGGTGAGAGGAAAGGACTCAGGGAATATGTTTATCAAATATTTGTGATGATTCTTGTTGCCTCCTCTGCCTGTTTGTACAGGTTTTATTTACATAACGCTGTATAGACCCACCTACTCTACTATAACTCAAGTTTAATACATTAAATTTAATTTTTTTTAATAGGAAGTATGCTTCCAGTTTTCTGTGTAGTGGAACATTATGAAAATGCCATTGAGTATGATTCTAAGGAGGAGCATGCAGAATTTGTGTTGGTGAGGAAGGATATGCTTTTCAACCAACTGATTGAAATGGCATTGCTATCACTCGGATATTCTCACAGCTCTGCTGCCCAAGCAAAAGGTAAATAAGATTACGAAATTGTATGATGAATTATGTTTGTTTGTGGGGTCTTGGGGGAGGGGCAGGATTTCTTTCAGGAATGCGAGGCAGGTTTTACTACTTAAACTTCTTGCAGATTCTGTCTCTCTTTTTTTTTTTTTTCCTTAATGTATTTTTGTTTAGTTAGTGCACGTTTTGTTCGTGGGGAATGTGGAGGTAAATTTTTTTGTTGTTGTTTAAAGAAAAAAAAAGACTTCAACTGAATCATTAGTATGCTTATTGACCTTAATAATCTGCTCCACTGAGGATCCACAAGGAAGTGTAAAGCATATTTGAGCAGATGGACTGTTGAGAGTCAACTTGCATTTATGACTGAATATCCAGCTCTGTTTCTTTTATTTTGTTCCTGATGGTTTTATAGACTGCAAAGTATTTTTTTTTTGTACTCAGTCCTTGCATTGCAAAATCCTTTCTAATTTATTAAGAGGAATGCTAACTATTATATCATGTCCTATTGAATACATGGGAACTTAGGAAAATATACTTCTATACATATTGAAAAATCTCTACTGTAATGCATTTGTATAATTTCATAATGTAGATAAAGCATATCCTTGGTGGTGTGTGGGTGGGGGTTTTTTGGGGGGGTGTTCTTTTGTTTTGCCAGATTTAAGAGGCTAGAAACAAAGGTGGTGATCTTGTTAAAATCAGATATTTCTTTTGCCCCTAAGAATTAACAGATAAATTACTTTTTTCTTCAATTTTTCCTGCCCTTCTTGCCCACTCCCCTTACCATCAAAAAATAAAAATCCCGCAGGGCTTATCCAGGTTGGGAAGTGGAATCCAGTTCCACTCTCCTATGTGACAGATGCCCCTGATGCTACAGTAGCAGACATGCTGCAAGACGTGTATCATGTGGTCACACTGAAAATCCAGTTACACAGGTAAGTTGCATACCAGTTCTGGGACATGAACTGTTACTTGTCTGCTCTTACTGTTAATATTGCTTGTATTTAATTCCTACTGTGGTGTGTGCTCAAAGTACAAAAGCTTATCTAAATTAATTTTTAGTTACTCTAATTCTTCTTTAACTTACAGTATACTATTGCAGAAAACTTTTATAGCTCTGATACATAGATTTTTTTTTTTGGATATCTCATTAAAACTATATTGCATTTTAGTCAATTAAATGATGCATTACAAGAAGGCATTTTACATAAAGTTTACTTAAGAGAAAAATATCTTTGCATATCATGAACAATACCATCTGTGTGCATTTTGTAAAAGAATGACTTGCTCACACTTATTGTTGCTGTCTAGGTTCTTAAATTTCACGGTAACAAAAAAGAAAAAAAAACAGTTAATATATTAATGCTTTTCATGATCAGTCGTGAGAAAGCATTACACCTTAAATTGTTTTACCAAGCGCATCAGAGCAGGAAGGTAGAAGTAACATGAAAAAATAGTCGCCACATGCAGCTGATGTATAATTCATGCATCAATACAGCAGATGTGTTGTATAAAGTAATTAACTAATCGGAACAATCAGGAGACCGAGAGCAATCTCCAGATGCATCTGCTTGATGCGCGAAATGAAATCTGTCTGTCTTAAAGGAATGTTCTGCAGCAGGATGCAATCTTGTAATAATCCCTTTTCTAATCTGTGTTTCAAATAGTTGCCCTAAACTAGAAGACTTGCCTCCTGAACAATGGTCTCACACAACAGTAAGAAATGCTCTGAAGGACTTACTGAAGGATATGAACCAGAGTTCATTGGCCAAGGAATGTCCCCTTTCACAGGTACTTAGCATAACATGTAATAAATAATAAAGCACTATAGGCAACGCTGATGTGAGATTTGAGATTTCTACAGACTGTAGCAAGTAGTACCCATGGAGTGAATCTGCCAAAAATGCAAATTCATTTGACCACTTCATGATCTTTATAAATATGCCTGATTCATTTTGAATATAGTCTTACAACATTTCCCATGGGGAGTCGTGAAAGGTTGTTTACACCACACTAAAATTGTCTCACAGAAAACTGGATTTTAACTGGTTTTTGTCTTCAGTCTTTGAACTGCTTTGATGCAACTACTTTTTTCAAGCACATGTGTTCAAGATGTTAAAAGGCTCTTTACTTACTGCTGTCAAAAGTACTATTGAATCTGAATGCTTGTTAGATAACCTACAGTAGTTTTAAATGCTAATTCATAAAATGAGACAGTCTTTGGCATGCTATATGAGAAGGGAATAAAGAATAAAGCTCTTTGGATGATGTGTTGTTGTTGCAAACAACCAAAGGAAAATCAGTCATTTATTAGTTCTAATCAAAATATACCTAAACAAAAATGAAATCTCAATTTATGTATTGCTAAATATTGAACTGGTGCTTTCCTCAAGCCTTGGTGTATTGTTCTTTTTTGCCATTCTTTTATCAAATTACTGTGAAGGCGCAACTTATTTTTCTACGCAGTACCGTGTCCAATGATGCTGTGGTGGGAACATCATATTTATTTTTACCTTTTTAATTTTAAAAGGTATTTTGTTGTGGTGCAGTGCAGAAAAATTCAGTATACAAATAAATGATGCTAGTTGTGGTAGGGAGGGGAAAAAGGAAGTTAAGGAAGCCAAGGTATTTTTACAGGGATTTTTTTTCTCTTGCTCAGAGTATCGGAATCTTTGTCTCTGAAAGACTTCAGTTGATCTATAGAGGACCACTCTCTTTCTCTGTCTTTCCAGCGGATATATTAGCAAGCTATTTTCCCATCACTTTTTTTCCCCTATGGTTAGATTGTTTTCAGTGATGTGGCTCCAATATAGGAAGTTTTGAAGTGGAAATAATAAAAATTATCTTCACTGGTTGCAAACCATTCCAGTAATATGTCTGCAAAGTTATCTTGTACGTACCTACTATAAAAGCATGTGAGCTTTTGCACGGCTGGCTCATGGAGGCTGCAGATAATTTGGGATTTTTCTCCATTTTAACCTAATAGTGCTAGTTTTTACTTGATACTGATGGAAAGCAAGTAAATTCTATTGAGATGGAATGTTTTGTTTCTGTTTGGACATTGTGTTTCACATAGCAGTTTCTGTATATATGGAAATGATGCAATGATAAAGCAGAAAAAAGTTTTTAAAAGGAATACTTCACTAGAGACAGTGTCATGGTACTGGAGACAATTCAATAATTACACTCTTTTTAAAAGTTGTTTTTAAACTATACTGAATTTTTATCTAAGAATTTTAATGAACAAAAAGCTTTTTGACTAATAACACCTCTTGAAGTTAGTGCGTGAGATGACCAAAACCCCAGAGTACAAAACTCTGATTTGGGGCTGTTTACCATTTTGCACTTCTTTATTTGTAAAAGAATATACTTAAAGCTGTCAGCTTCTTTCTGGTGTTAAAAAGCATGCTTATTAGTTTTGTCATCTCTATCTTCACCAATGCTGTGGTACTTGGGTTGCAAGAATTTAGATAGCTTCTGTTTTTTTCTTTAAAGACCCAATCGCATTAAACTTAAAATACTTTTATTTATTCTGCACCTTTGGAAAAACAAGCTGTTACAGTGGTTGATCAAGAGCCCATCAGTCAGTCTAAATCTTCCCGTTTTCCTTCAGGAGCTTGACGGAGGACACGTTGATCTGAGGGTGTCCTTTTCACATGACTAAATTGATCTGAATGCTTCCTGTATTTGCCTAACTAATAACTCATTGTATATTGCTCCTATGGAAGGGACACTGATTTAAGAGTGCCTGTGTTTTATTAAACGCATTAAAGTTTGTGAATTGCCCTGCAGTGGTGTGCTGCTGCAACAGGGGTGAGAAGTAGGAGCAAGGCAGAGGTCAGGACGCAATGTTTCCTTAGAGGGTCCGTCAAAATGCCAGCATGGGAGATTCTTCTGAGAGCAGAGAAGTGGCTCTCCTGTTATGTACTTCCATGGGCATAGGTAATGCCATATGAAGTGCTTCATCACAAATGCAAACTAATGCAGTGACACTGTACCATAACTTATTAACACTGTTATGGATATAATTTATTAACCACAGAAAAATGACTCAAAGTGGAAACAAGAGTAGCTATCGTTTTCTGTCACTGTCATTAGCAGAACTCTATTTTGTGTAGGTATGGAAGGATTTGTTGTAAAGCATTTAAGTTTCTGTGCTCAATGCTTGGCATCTCTGAAGCCCCATCTAAGCATGGAAAACTGAGAATCATCATCCTTACTTAGAATTTACTGCATTTTTTTAAATTAATCTTGCATTTTGTGTGTTAAAAAATTGCTCATATTTATTCAGAATACTGATATTCTGTGCACTGCAAAAAACCCCAAGCAAACTATTTTTATAGTGCAGATATATATAATAGCTTGAAAAAACGTGAGCAAACAAGCTTTGAGATCCAGCTTGTCTTAAGTATAGAGTCTTGAAAACTTAACAGCATCATCTACTTGAGTGGGTTTTCTTTTTTTTTTTTTCTTTTAATTTTTTTTGCCATTTGCTTTCTTGTCCAGCTAAAACCTTGGGGCATACAGGTATGAACTCTTCATGCCTTCCTTGGTAAAATACCACTGTGACTCTTGCTTTCATTAGGAGAGCTGAATACACGATCTCTTTTGAAGCTACTGTAATTGTCTCACTCTGTGACTGCTGTGGCCGTCCTCGAAGGCCAGGTTTATTGCTCAATATACAAGCCTACATCACGGGGAATCCCTGTTGACGTGACTTGGAGTGCTTGGGATGGAACAGAGCAAATGCATGGCTCTGAATTGCCATAGAATTGCAAGTATGTGTCCAGAGGTTCAGTCTCAAATTTTTGGCAAAAGGATGCTGCAAATTTTGCGTAGAAAAGCCAAGCCTGTTCTGAATTACGCGCTGCAGTGTGTATTTTCATGCTTTACCTCAGGTTTGCAGATTTTATTGCTAGAGATTAGCAGCATATGCAGATGCCAGGTGAAAGACTTTTCACGTTTGATACACATGGCTCGCTTCATTTCTGCTTCCTCTCCAGACCTCTTTTGATGGGGAAGGCAACTTGGAATTTTATCTAGGGCTCAATTTTGGGCCATCTTGTGCATTCCATTAAATTGGTGCATCTTGCAAGTGGCCTAGATCTCATTTCCCTTCTGTTTTGGCTCTTCAGTCTCTAAAGGGTTGTAAAGAAATTGTTCTACCATCAATTCTTATTTCCAACCCCTTGCACAGGAGCTCTTCTCTGCCTCAGTCTGTTGGGAGCTGCTTTAAAGTGATCAGGCAGGCAGGCCTGTTGCATTTATTTATTTAATGTTAGTCCTTCCATCTCTCTACTCAGCCTTAGCCCTAGCATTTTCATACTTCACTTTCACAGTTTTGCTCTGCTTTGGTTTTTAGTGGAGAAGTCTCTTAGTACTTCCACAGTTAAAGTAACTGAAATACTACAGACCATATTTATACTGATATTATAAGGGTTGTGTTTGTTGTGGTTTTTTTTTTTTGTCCCTATTGAATTATTGTGTTTCTCACTCTCTCTCTCTGTATATATATGGTTAGATAAGCTTTTTATGAGGGAGAGGAGAGGAACATGGGCTATTGGTCTGAGAAGAGCCTGGAAATTCTTTTGATAATTCTGGAACAAACTCACTGTGCGCTTTTGAACATTTAGATGTACCCCTTATCTTGAGTTCCTGTAACCTTTTCCATGAAAGAAAGATAACAAGTCACCTACCAAACGAAGAAATTGTAGCGATTAATTAGTATCTGGGCAATGCTTTGAAAATATGGCAGTGATCAAATGACATTGATTTTTCTACTGGTATTATCTCACCTGATTTTTTTTTTCTACAAGAAGATTTTGTAAATTATTGTTGTTAGTATTCACAAACAGGCACTTTGTCAAACCACTGCAAAAGCACTTCTGAAGCAAGGTATTCTTTCTCTTCCCCCATAGTATCCTGAAACGCGAAGGTGGGGTTTTTTTGTTGGGTTTTTTTTCTGTCCTTTGCTCATCCTTTGAAACTGCTTGTATCTAGCCTGACTCTCAGGACAACCAATAGTCAGTGCATTACAGATGAGAAATTCCAGGCCTGATGTATAGTAGAATCTCAAATCTCATGGTTTATTATTTTTTAAAATATTTTGTTTGTAGGGGACATGCAATGTTTCCATGGAATATATCCAGTGGTGTGATACTTATGGACATCGTCATTTACAGGCATTGCATTAGTATTTTAAGTCTTTTTGAAGATATTTGTGTGCGCTGCTCCCCCACCCCCGCCCCGCCACCTGCAATGTCTTTAACATAATTTTGCTCTTGATGATGAGGGAATGGCATTTTTTCAGTTAGAGGGATATACACTTGCATTCCGTGAAACGTATGCGCACATTGAACAAGTGCTGGGATTATACCGAAGTCTGAATAGTTTTGCACTTGTGATAAATACAGCTATCCTGACTACATTTTGATCAAACTTCCATGCTGTAGTGAATGATTGTCTGCATCTGACATGGGCACAATATAGATCATATATTTTCCTTTTTGGTCAGATATCCTGCCCTGAATTTGCATGCTGTTTTATGCAGGCATCGTGCAGACTTTATATGATCTGGCAGAGATGCCAGACAGAAAGCTTGCTCGGAACATCAGTGTTTCTCAGTTCACCTGATCTGAAGGCACCTGGCCGTCATAGCAAATAAGCAGTGTAATAGAAATCCTCTCACATTTCCTCGCTGCTGTTCTGACCCCCCCCCCCCCAAAATCCCAACTAAAAAAAGTTGCATTTGCTAAAATTAAAATTTCAAGACCTATAAATAACCAAGGAATGAGCTATTAAGAGTTGCCAAAATACATACTTTTTATGAGCAATTTTTAATTCCTGCTTTACAAAACTGAGGTTTTTTTGTCCTCCCCTTTCAATTTTACCTGCCTAGACCTGAGATCAAGTCCTAGGATTTCTTTGTTGCTTGTGATTCTCTTCTCTCCTTCTCTCTTCCTCCTCCTCTCCTCCTCCAGTAATTAATAACCTGAGTAAGGAATGCAGCTTCTTTTTCTACTTTAGAAGTTGCTGTTCTTTAGATTTTAAAGATGTCATTAATTATTTCAGGGAATAAATCCTTGAGGGCCTGGGCTCAGGTTTTGGCAGGCAGGGCCTTTCAACCCACCCCTCAGTTGCTCAAGAGCATTCACTCTGATGTCTCTTCAAGCTGACGTACTATCTGGATTTTTAAAACGTCTTCAATTAACTATTAAAATTTGTGCTGGTGATTTTTAGTCATCCAGATAGAATGGGCAGTACAGAGCCTATTGCTGACAGGATGGGGAAGATGAAATATGCAGGTTGGTAGGGCTGTGTGAGGACAGTCGCAGGATACTCAACCTTTCGATTGCTTGATCTTTTGATCACTGGTTTATGTTCCTTAGATGCATCTAAACACTCTCAGTGTTAAAGCTATGTCAGTCTATCTACAACTGTTTTATCTGGGCAGTGCCCTATTGAAGGAGAAAATATATAGCTATTTTTTTCTGCCTCTTCATTAGGATTAACTATAATGAGGATGTCAAAAGTCCCTTTCCAAAACAGTAATGGGGCCTGGACTTAATGTGGGGAGGAGGGAAACGTACCTCATTTCTCAAATAAATGAAGTTTCTGACTTCAGAGGAGTCTGTACGGTATCAGCAAGTCCCTTGGTATCTGTGCTGTCATGAGGTCTTGTGTTTCTGCTTTTGAAAAAGTAGAGGAGAATCTAATAGAGGGATGGTGCTAGTGTTGATTTCTTTTTTTTTTTTTTTTTTAATACATTCCTGAAGTCAGCTGTATGGAGATATAAGCAGCTGTCTTCAGCCAGGCTCTTCTGTGAACAAAGTACAAAATTCATGCTTTTTAAGAGAATAACATTTTTGGGACTGTGCTCCCCACTTTGTGTGCTAACCATTTGGGATTGTATCTCAGCAATTTTGAGAACTGTGTCATGTGAACGATTATCTGCGTCGTATGGACTTCAAGTTTTGGGGAAGTGACAGAATAAAAAAAAGGAACACAGGACATTTTCTTTTGATACATTTTCCTTCTAAAATATGCACGTGTTGTAGAACTGAGCCCTACTCGACTTCTGTTTTCACTCAGTGGTCCTGGTATTTAGAATAACTCGCATTTTAAATATTTGCGGTGATGTTCTTTTTATATATATATATAACCATGCTTTTTTTTTTCTTTTTATATTTAGTGGGTTAAGAGGCAGTCAAGTAATGCACTGCTACAAAATTCTGTACTCATTCATTCATGTTTCTCGCATACTTCTTAATGCAGTAATGGCTGAGCGTGAATCCTGATTTATTCTTTTTTTTTTTCCCCATAACTTTATTAGAGGGTTAACAAGCCACTCCTCCAGTATTCTTTAAAGCAAGATTGCAAATAAGTCTTTTTTTTTTTCTTCTTATTGGTAAATTGTTGGCTGTAGAGTACTGCACAAGTATAAACAACATGAGAGATCCTTTAACATAACATGAGAGAGCCTTTAGTCGCTTTGCTCCCTAGCTTTGGAACTCATTGCCAATTGAAGTAAGGAAAGCTCTGGCTGTTGGGACTTTTAAATCTAGACTTAAAAGTTATTTGTTCTGTTTAGCATTTTTAAAATGATTCTATTAGGAATTGTATGTGCTTCAGTTTTAATTTTAACTCATAATGATTGTAAAGCACCCTGGGATGCTTGCATGAAGGGCGCTACAGAAACCCAAGATTGTATTGTACTGTGTTGTAATGTATTGTATTATTACATGGTGCTGGAGTTGGACCACGGACAATTCATATAGAAAGCATTTGAATACTTAGCTAAAGATAAGGAGTGCATGTGTGGGGGGGTACTGTCTCTTGCTTCTTTTCCCCCTTTTCTGTCAGTTATTTTATTAAACTAAATTAACATGGCAGTTATTCCCTAAGAAATGCCAGCATAATTTACTGCTGCAAAGGGGCTCAAAATGTAAACCAGATGATAAACTAAAAATAAAAAAGTCCACATTAAGATTTAATTGCACTTCCCTTTCTATATTACGTTCTTATGTAAAATACATTACAAAACAGTACTTTCTTTATCACTTCCTTCACTTTTAACTGAATTTCATTACCAATAAAGAAATATATTGTCTCTGTTTCAGTAATGTCACTTGACAGTTAATCCCTTAACTTGATGTACATGTCTTTAAGATTTTTTTTTTTTTTTTTTTTTTTATAAAGAACATGATAGCACTGACTGGAGCCAAGTATTGCACAATCATGTGATTTGCAAGTTTCCCAGCTCGCAGCTTTGCCAGTGCAGGTCAATTCACACCTGCCACACTTATGCCATTCTGGTCCTCATGTTGCTTTTCCTTGGTGATTGTCAGAGGTAGAGCGAGTTGTGCGTGCGGCTCTTTCCTTCCCCCCTCCCTCCCTGCTCTAAATGTGTGGTAAACCGTGTGCATTGGAAGTGTCTGCTCAGGAATTAAATGGAGTTTAATTTCTGTCCATTAGGAAGCTGCTATCCACATCGCCAATTAAGCCCTCTATTTAAAGGGCGAGGAGATATGTATGTCTACATCTTAATCACTGCTGCGACTGGTTTGCAGAGACCTTCCCTGACTGGTTCAGTTATTACTAGCGGTGGTGGGAGGCACAGAGAGCAGTGTGGTTATAAAACCTACCCAAAAGCTGAGCAAATTCTGTAGGTGCTGTAGCGTCACTGTCAGCAGATTTAAAGCTGAGATACGTCTGTGTTAGGGGACACAGGGGTGTAGGCATAAAGATGCGTCGAGAGAAAATTGAATTTTTTACCTGACAGGAATAAAAGCAAAGTAGAACCCTCTTACTGAAAGGCAATGCTAAGAGAGGAGCAACTCTCGCCTTGTCAGACCAGACTCATTGCATGTTTTCACTCTAATCGTAACTTAGAAGAAGAGATGCGTTTCTCAGACTCTGAGGAAAACTCTCAAAGCTTGCTCCCCCCCCCCCGTTTTTTTTTCTTTTTAAATTAGTAATAGGTTCTTCCTTTTTATTTCCAAGAAACATGGTAGGAAAATAAGGCGAGGGTGAGCTTTGACTCTCTTTCCTTGGACACTTCTTTAAGAACAGCACAAATAGTATTAGATTCCCCTGGTGCCTTGCAGCAGTGATCAGAGGGCAGGTTTTTCAGGACAGCAGCAACCTCAGACCTGGCTCACTCTAAGCCATGGAATAAACTACTCGAAAGGGAAAAGTTCTGTTCCCCAGGGGTGGGAACAGATGAAAGGTTCTCCTCATATACACCTGTCTCTTAATTATTTTTATTTTATTTTTTGAGTACTAAGATTTCCTACACTGAGAGTTGCAGTTCTTTCATAAATTTGCACTGGAAGCGGGGGGGAAACTGCGCTAAAGCATAACCTGTGCCTGGCTGTGCCACCTTTCCAAAGGATTTGATACTTTTTAGTAAACTGTCATGGAGCAGGATGAGTTTCGTGATGATGAAAAACCTGAGGCACACACGAAGGACATAACTGTCAATTGCCTTTCTAGAGTTGGAGGGGAGGTTTCAGCTCCCTAAGTTTACCTGTTGTGTTTGTATTTGAATCAGTATACCTAGACTCTGTCAGAATTGTGGGGGGTTGTGTGTGTGCATGTATACATATACACAGGTATATAGATGTGTCACAATAAAATCCCACCAAAATATACTTACTTGCCAGCTAGTATGTCCCCAAGCTCTTAAAGCTGTGTTCCTTATCCTGCACTTTCTGCAAGGAGGACCTTTGTGTGCTAAACCTAATGTAGCTAATTTTTTTTTAAATTTATTTATTTCAATATAAGGGGTGTAACTAAGAAATTTTTTTTAATAAATAGACCCTCAAAGTGCATGTGCATATTCCACATGGAAAGCTAGCTTGAACATTTCTCTTTTGAGATACCTTTATTGAATCTTGCATATTTTCATGAATTCTTCAGAGCATCTATACTTTTCACAAACTCTTGTCAGTGAAAGGCAACAACACAGAGGCAAAATTAGTTTCTTGGCTAACATAGCTGCTTAAAATGTCACCTTCATATGATTTTACTTAACAGAAGTTAAGAATCCACAGTGCATTTCATACTAGAACTCATTTTTCTCCTGACAAATTTTTACATTTTTCTTAGGACAGAAAGTAGTTTGTTCATGTGCTTTTAGCAGCATAAATATCCTCACAGAATTTGGGTCTATATGATTAAGAATCATCAGATGTACAGGTGGCTCATAAAGAGGCACATGGCCTGAAACAATAAATCCGACACTTAACCATTTAAACAAAGGATAGGCAAGGGATGTTACGTTTGGCACTAGAGGGGTATTTAAGCAAGCAATCAGAGGCATGAGAGATGCACTGACTAGGAGCGGAAATCAATGGAAGTTCAAAATAAAAGCTAGCCAGATGTTTAAAAAAAAAAAAGTACATATCTAGTGAGGGAGACTACCATGGGACTTGGTGAAAGATCCAGCACAAGAAGTCTTCAGATCAATATCAGATGTTTGCTCTAGCCCAGCCACAGGTAACTTGGCTGAATTCAGAAATTGCTAGATGAACTTCTAGGGTCTCTTTTTATGTTGAGTCCAAATAGATGCTCAAAATGGTCTCTTTTGGCTTTAAAAATCTGCAAAAACTTGTGTAGAAAAAGGAAAAGAGATCAAAGAAAAGGCTTATCCTAAACACCAGAAGAAATTCAGCAAGACAACTGTTAGTGCTACTGAGTCTGATGACTTCTTGTCTGGACATTGTGCCTTAGGGCTCAACTTCATGCCAGACATCTGATGCTTTGCCTAGCAGAACAGTGGAATCCGAGAAGAGACTTGCTGAAAATCACGTCCTGTTTCCCAGCAAGGAAATCTTCCTTAACGTGGTAGATAATGCTAAGCAATTTTGAAGAGCCTTTTACAAAAACTGTAGTGAAAACAACCATTGCAGCTGGTTGAAGGTAGAGCAATTATCAACATCTCTATCAGAAGAATGTATATACTTCATTTTTGTGGAAAAGTTTTATGTGCCCAAAGCTGAATTTAATGCATTAATAGATCTAAAATGTTCCTTATAACACAAAGCATTTGCATTAGGGTAGCATTTGGAAGCATGTGCATTTAGGATTAGAATTTCTAGATAGGAAACAAGTCAGAAGCACTCTGACCTGGCTGGAACGGAGTGGTTGGAAATAAAAGCAACCTATCTGAGAGGAAGGCTGAAGGTGTCTCTTACTCCGGATTTTCACCAGATCAGTCTGTGAGATATTCAAGGCCCCACCTACCTCAACCTTTATTCCTATACAAGAAATGCTGGTTTGCCCTGTCCACGTCCGTCGTGTATGATCTGGATTGTCTTCCTGGGCTCCAGCTTCCTCTAGTCTCGCTCCCTGTGTCCAAGGAGAAGAGGTGAGCACAGGCGCGCAGGCTGCATGTACTGCATTGCCTAGCGTAGGAACAGCAGCAGCCTGTGGAGGGGCTGAGGACCCTGTCTCCATGTTAGAGGACTGGGAAGGAAGGATGGAATTTACCCTGGAGTAGCTTAGCTCTGGTTCTGTGGACTTGGAAGTCCAGCCACAGTTGGAGCATGGCTTCTGGGTTTGGCTTCATCTAGCAGGAATTCTGCCTGTACACCCCAAGATAGCTTTGTGATGGGCATCGAAGTAGGAGCAGTGGGGAGAGCCCTTGAAAATATGCATTCCCAATTCAAGCTAAAAGAGCAGTTTAAAGCAATCTAGTTACTTCATAACAGCTTTTTCAAGCAGATTGCTGGCTAAAATGGATAGTGCTTTCCTTACCCGTGGAGCTTTCAGGTTTCAGAGCTCTTCTGGCAAAGGCACTTGCAGACTAAATACCTTAGGATGTAATAATTCACCCCTCAAAATACAGGACCGTTTTCATTCCATGAAGTAAACCAAGAATTAACTTACTGAATACTGATTATTTTGCATTTTATATTTTATCCACGTTGATTTTAGGAAGGGTTTAGCCAGGACTTTTACTACTACGTACCTGCCATTTACAAATGGTGTGCAATAAAACCCGGGATTCTTAAAAAGATTCATGTTGGACATCTGACAATGAAGGCAAAAATGTGTTATGTCATCTTATCTTTTATAGGTTGAGGTTGTGACTTCTTTTTCTTTCTTTTTTTTTTAAAGTCTAAGCACTTGCCATAAAGCTTGTAAAGCAGTTATGAAGTTCTTCAAATCTGAATTAACGTTTCCCACCTACCTATCTTTCTCTCTAAGCTTTTAACCTTTGTAGATATAAGACTAGTATCTTGGGAAGCAGCTTTTTATTTGAGCTTTATTTATATCTGTCAGTGGGAGATGCTCGGAAAACATTGGGAGAATGCTGCTCTGTCATGCAGCAACTGGGAATTTACATTACAAAATGGTAAAAATAATGCAAGGATCAGTTCCTTCAGATGCTGAATCCTCATTTCTGATTTTCACAATCTTCTCGTGTGGGTATATTTCTATACATATACAAATATATGTGTATATGTATGTATATACAGTTGGGATTCTTTTTGGTTTATGTCTTCCCTCATTACATTCAGTGTAGCTTCATGTTTACGTTAATATGTACATTTATAATACATAAGGACAACATAAGGCAGAAAAGGAGGAGGAGATAATTTAGGCTTTACAAGGATAGGAGAAAGGAGGAAAGACATGCTTATGTATTGGAAGAAAAGCTAGTGCCATCATTTTAAATCTGTCTTTAGGCAGTTTTAACTTATATGACCAGCATTTGCCATGCAGATCCTTACTTCTCCTGACCCTGGCAACAGTATGGAGGTCAGATAGCCATCCAAGTGCAATGCCAAAGGCACAAACAAAAGTTTTTTCTTCTCTGTCCATCTGTGGGTTTTTCCCTTATCCTACATGTTTATAGGGCATATGACAAGAAATTCCATTGCATTACTTGCTATAGTTCAAGGTAACAGACCAAGGAATTCAACATAATTCTTCATATGCAATTAAACTGTCCATTTCATTATTCCTTGTTCAAAAAACAGCTAGTGGCTGGATATATTTGATCTGCTTTTATTCGGAGTGGCAGATGATAATTCTCTGCCATACCAGAACACTAAGAACAACATTTTGCCCTGGTTGGGTTTTTGCAGTACGTGGGCTGGCGTAGGCGGAGGCAGGCTAAAATCTTTTGATTTGGGGATAATCTTGTGTTATCCGGTTGGGGCTTGAATGTCCCCTTCTCATTTGAAAAATGTTAACGTAGAACCTCCTGAGAAATAAGCACTCCTAAGAGTACGGCTTGTATTAAAACTGGTGCTTGTGATTTCCACGCAAACAAAAGCCACTGATAGTGGCTAGGATCAGGGAAACAAAGTTCCTCTGTCCTTTATGAAAAGATCCTCCTCCTCCCCCCTCAATCTTTAAGTTCTGTTCTGTGCTGCAACTTTATCACTATTCAAACTAGGTCTAGGGACAAAGGCTCATAGCTTTTCTCTTTTTCTTTTTTTTTTTCTTTTTTTTTCTTTTTCTATTTTTTTTTTAAAGGCATGTTAGGGTTGCAGCATTGGAACATGCTACCCTGCTGGTGTCTAGGGATGTAAAGTGGAGGATTTATAGAAGAGAAAATAGAATAGAGCCTTAAAAGTTTGGCTTTAAAAAATGGAGCCAGTAGTTTGACAGATTGTTCAGTAAATGTTCATTTTATTGAGAATTATAAAAAAGGTGCTTAACGCCTCTGTGCCATTAATATAATACATTAAAAGGTTACTGTCAAGATTAGTGTTTCAGCTCTGAAAATTGACTGTAGGGTTTATGGGCAGCACTGTTCATATTCTGCTTGGAAGATGAGGTGTCTTCTACTTACCACTTGACAAAACCATTATGTTGTTACAAGGCTTTATACTGAAAAACTTGATAAATGGTAAAACATAAATAAAATCTCATTTGAAAAGCGGGAGAATAGTTGCTGTCTGTCTCATAGCCAGATTTAGCAGATGCGGGTTTGAATGTAAAACAGTTGTGAAAATAGCCAGTGTCAAACTAGTGCAAAATTAAACTTGTGGGGTGTTCTGTTTTCGGTGCCTGTTATTGTTGAAGTACTCCATTTCAAAAGCATGCATTCCTTCCTACAGAAAAAAAATCAGATTCCTTAGTTGAAATTAATTAGCATTCAGAAACCAGATAGCATGTTTTTGGGTATTCATGAGATCTCTGTTTGAAAAAATGTTTTTAACTTGTAGAAATGTGTTGCAACACACAGATGGGAAGAAAAAGAAAAAAAAATCTCTTTAGCAAGCACTGTGTGTAAAAGGAATATTACATTTTGCACGCTCCTGATTACCCTGTGTAAACAGTTTTTGACATCTGTCTTTATAGTTTTCGAGGAGAGGAAGACTTTGTTAAAAGAACCATTTTTATACAGCAGTCACCATTTCAGTCTTGCTTTACCTGTATTATGAAAGCAGATGGTCTGCATGTCTTTTGAATATTTATAACTATCAAAAACAATCTCTTGCTATTCACCCTTAGGCTTATGAGATGTCAGGACTGTTCTGGTTGAAAAAAAATCATCTTGGGTGTTTACAGAAAGAGGATTACATTAAGCTGAAATGACTATACATTTTCCAGTTTAATATTTGTCCATCAGCTGTTTAATCGTATTTAGATAATTGTGTAAATAAGTTGTTGCAGCCCTTGCCCCTTCCACTGAGCTGGCTTGAAGCTTTAAACACCGATGAATGAGTTGCAAAAAAGCTCGGGGGTTTTTTTTTTTCCTAGTTAAACAACCTGGAAGGCCTAAATAAGTTTTGGTTACAATGCTCCTTTTGAGGGAAATGTTTCATTTTCAAAGGAATCCCCGATACCTAATTCAGCCGAGTTGTTTTAGGAAGCTGCTGTGTCTGTTACTCTCTGCTAAGTCTGTTAGCATGTATTTGTTCTGTGTAAATACTGCAGCCCAACTACCCCTTCATGAGGCATGAAAACAACCTCATTCTGCCCATATAAAAATAATTTTAAGGTTATTTAGGGGAAGTTTTGGGACTGTGGGGGTTAAAAGCTTTTTTGACTGGAAGCTGAGCAATCACTGATAACAGATTTTGCTGTGGTTGGTTGATTTGGCAGAAAAGCATGAACAGTTTTGGTTTAGATGATTGAATTAACCTGATTAACATTGTTTTTGTTGTTTTGCAAAAAGGACAACAGTATACTTTTAGCGATGTTCGAACAATACTTCACCTGGTTGGAGAGCACTGTTGGAGGCAATGACTCAGAAATGCCTCCCTTGTAGTACCTGCAGCGGTGGCTACGGCGACCAGCCAGCATGAAAGGCTCGGGTCCTTCCCATGTCTTGCAGGATGCACCTTGCATTGGGCTCTGGCACAATACGAAAGGTGTCTGATGCTACTGTTTTATCGGGTTTTATTTGATGGGTGTATGAAAAGAGTTCTGGTTGAGATTTAAGATATTCCCCAGGGAGTTCCCCAACTTCTTTGAGAAATGATGGTGTCTGGTTTTCAAACCTCTGGTATTTAATCTTCGTGAGAGAATGGGATTTGGTTCAAACTACGCTGGGTGAACCTCAGCTGAACTTCAGAACAAATTCCGCCCCTACCTCCACACAGTTGTTGGATGCCTAATTATAATTAACTTATTTGGCTAAAAAAAGAGCACTTGGGCTGCAGCAGATGGTATCATTCCAGAATAGTGGGATTTCTGTGAAGGTGGCATCATTTCAGATGAGATCTCCTGATTCTCATAACAGGACTGCAAGTGATGTGGTTGGGGAGGGGGTGTGGAGAGAGGGCAAAGAGGGAAATTTGGGATCTTGAAGTCTTGCAACTTTCTTTCAAGGATAAACTTCTAGGAAATACCTTAAGACTGCAGCTCTGTGACCAGTTTTTGCATTCTTTCAATTTTCTTTGTGGCGTGCGAAAAAGAAATCAGATTGAGAGATGAATGTGATGCATGTGAATATTTGTATGATATATTTATATTCGTCATCCTTGTATATGGAAGACATCTGCCTCTGTGCCTTACAGATAAGGAATGTCTATGTACAGTAGTACCTGAATATGATGTGCTTCAAATACAATAATTTTCATTTTGATTATTGATAAGTATAAGCCAAGACACGGGGAGCTCCTCACATGTAATGACCCAGGAAATAAGAAAAACTTCAGTATGACTCCAGTCTAGATTGTGGATCTCTGAAGACCACTAACTCATTGGGTTAATCTTCAGTTTTAGGCCCTAAGTATAGTGGGCATTTGTCTATGTAGATTGCCATTAAAACATATAGGAACTCTACAGCAATAGGAATGATATAGGGATTTCTATAGTAAAGTGCGTCTCTCTGCACTGATGTGACTGCAGGTTTGATGACAATAAATAAGGCATAGAAACAATGAAATTCAATGTTGTCAAGTTATTTTCTGAGTTAACAAGGTAGTAATATTTTATCTGGCTTGTAAAATTTTGCCTTCAGTGAATTAGTAAATAAATCATTGATTCCTCCTGATGAGGATTCTTAGCGTAGGTAATATCACTTGAATGCTTGCATGAAGTGTTCTCAAAGAAAAAGCAGGATAATTTTCATTTTAAAATGTGTTGATAATGTCTGTAGGGTTTTTTTTTTATCTACTTTGAAGAGCTGGAGTAAAATCCCAGTATTAGCCATCAGAGCCTGAAATTCATATTGTGTCAAAGAAGCTAAAATTCCTAGCAGTGTTATTTAAACAGACCAGTCCCCTATTTGGTTGTAAAATAAAGTAACTGCATTACATTTATTTCTGAAGAAGCAGTCACAAACTGTCATGTCATTGGCATATCTTCTTTGTAAAATGACATGGAAGGGAGGACTAGGAAATTCTAGACAAACATCTTCATCAATAATAGGTAATTTATTAAAATTATTATTAATATACACATTTTCATACTTACTAAAGTTGTTTGGGCAGGAGAAGACATATGAAAGGTACAAAGTAAGATGAGAAAAAACCACTCTGAAGTCTAAATGACATCCACAAAATATGCAGAAGCTAATATGGGATGGTGGCCCATTACATGTGCAGTTTCTATTTTGCACATGCAGTTATGCAGTTTTTGTATGTATAGTAAGTGTGCATTCATATAATTTACCAGTTCAGATCCAGAGGACTTTTTAAATCATGCCTTATGTATCATGTGCCTATGTTTAAAATGGTTTAATCTGTAAAAGAGCTTAAACAATAATTTTGTAAGTATTAGACATTAATGATACTGCTATTTTATTGGAAATTGAAATTGGGTTCAGCTGAGCTTGGTTCAGGTCATTCAGGCTAGAGTTGCAGTAGTCTATTAAGATTTCATTTTCCTTTTATACCACTGACAAAAGGCTTCTAGCTAATTTCAGAAATGCCAGGTTAATATCAAGGAATCGTAAGAATTTTGGTGATTCAGAGAAACATTAAAATAGCTGCCTGGTGAGTAGAGGGTATCCACATTTGGCCTCACTTTCGCAGTTCTGAGCCTCCACAAATAGCTTGTTACTGAGTAATACATTAGAAAATGGTTATAATGAACTTCACTAAGATCAGTAATCAAGGTACTTTTACTCAGAAGTGAACTAGTCTTATAGAAGACTTATAGACTTATAGAAGTCACTTATAGTGACTTTATGTCATATTGCATTTTTACTCCAAACTCTTTCTTCCAGTGTTTACTGCAGTTTGTGTAACAGAGGGTTAATGCTGTACATCAATTTTATGACAGTACAAATATAGCTAAACATTACATGCTGAATAGCGAAGAAACATAATAATCAGGGCTTCATCTTCTTGGCTGTCATTGTCTTCTCAATACGCTGGACTATTCCTGTAGTTAAGCTAAAAGGAACTGCTTTCCACATAGACATCTAAAGGGTGGCAAAGTTCAGTCTATTGAAATTACATTTGCTAATTTTGTTGTTCATACATCATATCCTGAGTATAATTTTCAAGTTGGAGCATTATCTCATTTTGCAAGGCTTAGTCTTAATTGATTTTGTAAAAGAATGTAGTGGAACTGAACGTTTTATGCATTGTAAATTCTACTATTTTAAAATTGGTCAAAACTGAGCAGAAGGTAAAATTCTCACTGTAGCTATCTGATATCTCGAGAACCTTTGAGAAAAAATTGTCTCTATCATCCTTTGGTCTATTTTACAGCTAATATTCAGTTACAGAATTAGACATGACAATAAGAGCTTTTCATAAGCCTGTTCTGCAAATCACTTAAAATACCCTGTTTAGGAAAAGCAAGTCTGTGTTCGTTTTGGGTTGTTACATACATATTTTATTTTACCCTCTTATTTTATCCTACTAATAGGTCATTCAGATAAACTTTCATTGCACTATTTTCTGGTGTCTGCCCTGTGATAAGTGGCACAAAGGGAATGGGCATGGGTAACTTGGGGCATTGCTTGCGTTTTTAGCGTCAGCATAGGATTTGTATGCCTGTAAACTTGTGTGGGTACGTGAAGGGTCAATCAAACTTAAAAGCAGAAATAGTACAAACAAAATGCACTTCGAAGATTAACATCTTCCATCCAGAGCACATCCCATTGCCTGATGTTTCTTGGTTGATAACTTTGTTCTTCCCTTAGTACATCTGCTTTTTTTGCTCCCATTTACAATACACCTTGGTTTGTTTTTATGCTCAATTAATGAGTTTTTTAAAAGGCTTTGGATGATAGGATTAAAAATGCAATATGGTTCTCAAACTCTAAAAATATAATGGTTTCGACAATTGAGGTAATTTGTGCTTTGACTTGTACTGCTCTGTATTACAGATTTTTTTTCTTCTCCCCTTTTCACACAGAGTATGATTTCTTCCATTGTGAACAGCACTTACTATGCAAATGTCTCAGCAGCAAAATGTCAGGAATTTGGAAGGTGGTATAAACATTTCAAGAAGGCAAAAGATATGATGGGTAAGCAAAAAAAAAAAAATTTAAAAAAATTGCCGTGATGGTGGATACATACCATTATGTGTCACGTTGAGGTCTGTCACAGTCATAAGGAAGCCAGGTCCCTTCATGATAAGTTTAGGATGCTTTTGATGAGTAGATGTAGAAAGTACATATATAGTGAAAGAATTCATTTAAATAAATATTTGCTATTGAAACAGCCAAACTGACTTGGGTTGCCAGAGATGTAAAGCTGTCATTCTGTAAATCTAGAGATCTTCTACCACCCAGAATAATTGTTTAAAAAACCTGTTCCTGGAACTGTGATGGACTGATTTTTTGATTGGGGGGGGGGGGGGGGGGGGGGTGGGGGGGTTTTTTTT
>NW_010972571.1:1781099-1806419 GCF_000737465.1 Haliaeetus leucocephalus | reverse complement strand
GTTTTGGTGGGGGGGGGGGGGGGGGGTTGTTGTTGGGTTTTTTTGTGGGTTTTTTTTTTCCTCTGGCTAATGTATATTTAAAGAAACAGGCTTCTATAACTATCACTGCCTTCCAAAAACGCTGCTATAATTTTATAAATTCATATCTTTCTCTAACTTTGGGACCCTGATTTCAATTCATTTTAACAAAGTTGTTGTGACAATTGTTTGCTTTTTGTAGTAAGTACAAGTAAAATACTGGAGAAAAAAAATCCATCAGTGGGACATACTAATTCTGTAATACCTTATATATTTCTGTATTGTCCCTTTTTAAAACTATTTCTTAAACCTGTTAACATAATTTTAAACACTTTATGTCAGAAAATTTCTATGTAGTTTTCAACAGAATGAAGAAATGGGACCTCAATTTGGATTGAATTTTGAGCTTGACTTAGCTTTCAGTATTTGAAGCAAAATCATTCATCTACCAAAACAGGTTCCTTGCCTTTTATAGCTTAAGGCTGTAATGAAGACAATGCATCACTTTTGTGATAATTGCTTGAATTACTATTCCAAGTGAATGGCCCACTTGGGTTGATCTCTACTTTCCGCCAGTGAAAAAAGGCAGCTTCTTTCCTTTATCTACTTTATACCTTCTGCGCAACACCGAGCCCTTCTTCTGAGACCACCGAAGTCGGTGGTAAGACTTCACTTGGTTTCAGGTGGTCCGTGCGCGAGGCAGCAGAGTGCCTGCGTGGGATGGTGACCTCTGCAGCAGCCTCTCCCACCTCCATTGCAGCAGTGCTCCTGCATGGGGCAGCCCCTGCCAAATTTTCCTTACGTGACCTGCCAAGACAGGTTCGCCATCCGTTCATCCATCCGTTCATTCGGGGACAATGAAGCCAGTGCATAGGAAACATGGGGAGTGTGTGTGGTGTGTATTCCTGTGTTACCTAATGCTATGGGGAGAGGCAGCACTGCCCCCAAAGCCACAAGGGTGAGGAGCAGCGGGTGCTCTGCTGGAGGACTGATCCAGGCTCTGCACACCACACTTCTCTGCAGAACAACCGGCTTGCTTTTTATTTTTTAAATTTCTGCCCGTGATAGGACAGAGGCGGAATGCAGGGCTGCGTGTGGGAATCCAGGTGCCGATTTCTTCTTCCAGCTCTCACCCCTGTGGAGGAAAGGGTGGTCTTGCACTGAGTGACTGTTAGTGAAGATCATAATTACTATGAAAAGCTCAGACACTGCCTTTTTATTTGTTTAATATGCTTTACTAGTATAAGAAAAAAATTGCTACCACACTTTTGTGAAGCTACTGGAGCTTTGGTTTTCAAATAAAGCATATTTTCTTAAGGCTATTTCCAGACCAGCATTGCTAAAGCTCTAGAACTGAGATTGTTTAAAATGAAAAAGTGACATACACTGATAAAAAGGAGACTCCTTTACTTCAGCCTAGAGTTATTTTATGTTGTCTTATCTTGCACAAGAGGGGAGCTGGAAGAACTCTTGTAGTTTAAAAAACTATGTTGTTAATTAAAAAGGAGGGTGTGTCAAGACAGATGAGTTAATATAAGAAAAAAATTCAACCATGTTGCAAGTCACTGAAAAAAACATGCATACATGGTTGCAAGATAAAGCAGCCCATCTGTGTAATTTACATAAATTATACTAGTTCCTAGCAGTCCCATACAATTGATGCAGCATCTAGAAATTAGCAGAGCATGGGGAGGTCCACACCCCACCCTGCTTGTTACAGATTTCTAGTGGCTGGGAACTGCAGATGTCATGGCGGGGACATGGCGGGAGGAACAAAACCAGTCACTGGGGTCGTCTTTCTCTCTGGTCCTCTCTGGTCGGGGTGTGCTTTCCCATGACAGACCCCCTTACCGTTTGCGCAGATGCACTTACCATTTCACCTGCATCTTCTGCAGCGCACAGAGTGGTTTCCTGTCTCTCATCTGTGCCCCCTCTCTAGTTGCTTACTGCCTTGTCTGACGTCCCCCGCATCCATTGCTGCGGGATGAGCTCTGCAAAAACGCTCGGGGTTTGGCTGCATTGCGCCTTTGCCAAACTCTCAGGAGGTTACTCCTTTGCCGTACGTGGTTTCCAGCATGTGGTTTTGCCTCTGATGTTCTGCTGGTACCTCCTAGGGCCCAGTGACGATGATGGGCAGTTTGTTGGATTTTTTTTTTTTTTTTTAAATAGTCACTACACCATTATTTGTACGTAAATTTTGAAGGCAAATAGCTGCAACAGTGATGTAATAGGCCCTCTGATCTAGGCTGGACAGTACAGTAAGCTTGAACCTGAATGCGCCATTTTATATTTGTTTATTTTTATTAGCACGTCTTGCGAGGAGCATGAAGTTTGTGATTTCCAGTCTTATGTTGGCTTTTTCAATGTTTCTTTTCCACCATAGTTGAGATGGATAGCCTTTCTGAACTATCCCAGCAAGGTGCCAACCATGTCAACTTCGGTCAGCAGCCGGTCCCAGGGAACACAGCCGAACAGCCTCCATCCCCTGTTCAGCTTTCTCATGGTAGTCAACCATCAGTTCGGACCCCGCTTCCAAACCTGCACCCTGGACTTGTATCTACTCCCATTAGCCCTCAGCTGGTAAATCAGCAGCTGGTAATGGCCCAGTTGCTGAACCAGCAGTATGCAGTGAACAGACTTCTAGCCCAGCAGTCCTTAAACCAACAGTACTTGAACCACCCTCCTCCTGTCAGTAGATCCATGAACAAGCCGTTGGAGCAGCAGGTCTCAACAAACACAGAGGTGTCTTCCGAAATCTACCAGTGGGTCCGTGATGAACTGAAACGAGCAGGAATCTCACAGGCAGTATTTGCACGTGTGGCTTTTAACCGAACTCAGGTCAGTCATCTTTTTTCTTATTTTTTTTAAATCTGAGTCCCTTCTTTCCCTCTCTATTTTGTAATTATCACCTTTTAAGTCTCTCTCCTCATTTCTGCCTTGCCACTTAGCTCCTGTGAAGGAATCACGCTTCTTCCTTGCAGGACCAGTGTCCATGTTGATAAAATACAGAAATCTTCAGTAATTGGTTTGTGGAAATACCCATGGTTCTTACAGACACCTTGGTTCCTCTCCAGTTGTGATGGTTTATGAATAACTGAATATTCCCTGGGAAGGAAATGAACAGCTCTATGCAGAACCATTCACAAAGTCACCCAACAGATTGCCTTTTGTGTTGCAAAGGTATACCCATCCTGACCACATGCATGTACTGAACAACTTGTCTTCTTTCACAGGTGTACTGGAGATCGTCTTCTATTCTTGTTCACGTTTGTTTTTACTATTTTGTAGTGAAAGTCTAAATAATATCTTTTCAGGCTTCTGAAAAGATTAAAAAAAAAAAAAAAGCTTTATTTTTAGATCATCTACTCTTTTCATGTATTTTTGCAGTTTGTTGCAAAAACAGTAGTTGCTGAGATTGCCAATGTCCACGTCAGAACATATACTTCAGCTCTTCAATGCAGAAGAAGCTAGCCCTAGCAAAGCTGATAAGTAACACTAAAATGTGTTATTTTTTACACCTGTTTTAGAAGCTAACCCTGTTATAATTTATTCTGCTCTATGAATTTAACTTAATGCCATGTTGCATGGAATTTAATCAAGCAGAAATTATGGAAGAAATGTCAGTATATCCAATGGAAATAATAAGATCTCAAAATTTTAGAAGTCTATTTTAACAGAAAATAAAATAGGAATTTTTTTTAATAGGAAATATTTTAAAAAGACATAGGTAAATTTGCCTTGGATTTCACATTTTTAAACTTAGGGAACAATTATTTGTCTACTGCAGAATACAGTAAAAAAAAAACAAACCATAATTTGGGCTTCTCTTGAAATGTTGATGTTTCTCCCTGCATAGCTTAGAGAATAAAAATTCTGTTTCAAATGCACTGGTACCAGGTTTGAATCAGCATGTCATTTGTAATTGTTCTGAATTATTATTGCCTTAAAAATTTTGACATCCTCCTTTAGCTAAAAGAAAGTAGAGTCATGGTGTGAATTCTCTGTAGAGCTCTGTGTGTATGTGTGTGTATCTTTCCTCTTAACAGCAGAGGAATCTTTCAAGATCTGGGTCTTTCATACCAAATTCCATGGGATACATTAACTCATGCAAGGATTACTTACGTAAGTTGAGTCCAGGCAGTGTCAGTTGTTATATTTACAAATAAATGGCATAGAGTTTTGTTTAATACAATGTTTAATATTTTAGCTCATGAAATTATAAAGTATTGAAGTAATAATTGTAGCTTCAAGTTACAATGGTTTGCAGCTGCTATCTTACCTGGACAAACAGCCAAGCAAATCATTTAGAAAATAATTAGTTTATTATATATTTATTTCTTTCTCAGACTTGCCTAAAAGCAGCTTGTTTTCTCTCAACTTTCTTCCCCCTGCAAAGTCATTTGTTCAGTTTTTGTCAGGTAGTTTTGCCTACAGCTTTTGGTCTATCGTCTGTGCATGGACAGTATTTGTTACCTAAAATACAAGGATGATTGGTTCTGACTGGACATTGAATTTATATGACACTGTATGAGAAGTTGCTCTTGAGATGTGGTGAATGCAACTGTAGAACCAGATTTCTAGGGCAAATAGTGATTCCTGATTACTATATATTTTTCTTACTACCAATGTTATTAAATATTTGTTTAAAGTTCAATTCTTCCACAGATGTTGTGGTTAACCATCTTGGTAAACTGTGTTCAAAGTGACCTAAAACTGCGAGGAAACCCCAAAATGAACGTTGAAAACAAATTCCATGAAGAGATATGAAATATATATGTAATATACTTTGGCAATTTTCAGCCAAATCAACTTGAAATAACACAGGGTAGTATCCCTATATCCTACAAACTGTGTTAGCTAATCAAATTAGTATTTGCAGTTAGCTACATAAGATTTTGCAGTATTTGTTATGTAATGTGGCAAACATAGGGAACAGAAGGGAAAAATACTAGGAGCATAGACAATGTTAGCCTCAGTGTTGCCAAGAAATAGCATACTTTTCATATGAAGCAAAGCCCTACTGAAATCCAGAGGAGTTTCTTGTAGGCACATTTCACCTTTGCAAAACTGAAAATTGTCAGTTTTACCCACAGTAACAGCTAATGTCCAAGTATAAACATAGGTAGAGATACCTGTGATTCTTATATGAAAACACTTAAATTTGTTCTGCTTGCTGTACTTCAGAATTTATCACAGCTTATTCAAGGATACACCACATTTAACTAAAATTAGAGCAGCATTTTAATAACTGATGCTATTTAGAAGTTCGTTTCTAATATTGATGTAATATCTTTTGTCTTTTTTTTTTGGTTTATTTTTTATTTTGGCTAGAGCAAGTAAAAATGCTTGTTTAAATTCATCTACTGTTTTCTGAGATAAAAAGCTAACTCAGGCTTACCACTGACATTTTTGAAACTGTCACAAGCATATTTGAGCCGTGTCCAGGGACCATATCATGCCATCAGTTTCTAAAGGCAGAAGATGTCACTGAAATCGCTTAGGAGTTCTGTGCAAAAAAACCCTGATGTCGAGATACAGTCTCAGATGAGGGGAGAGATTTGCTTTCTGCATAAAAGTTAAGGAAGGAAGTGAACTATAAACTAAAAGTAATTTCCTTAATGTTTTGGCAATAAAAGTGGACTTTGGTGGAATTGGCTGAAGATGTTGGCACCTCTTTTTTTACAGACTTGTGCTCTACAATGTGAATACAGAATTTGGTGGCAGGTTTCGGTGGGAAGGGTGGGTTCTACCGGCTTAGTGTGGTAATTCAACACTGGCCCTAATTTTCAAAAATTTTTTGTTTGGGGGCAAAAATGTTGAGTAGAAATATTTCTACCTCTTCCCAGCTCAAAGGAAAGGATTTGATAAAATTACTTCTGAAAACCAGGGTGTCTTTTTTTTTAATTATCATCTATTTATAAGGTGGACCCCCCACCACCACCACACCTCAGAAAATTGAAGCAGTGTCCTTAATATCTTCTTGGATAACTTCCCCCCCTACCCTTGACTTCAAAATGGTAGTTTCAAAAATGTGTAGTTCTCAGGAATGTGCCTTGCAAAGTTTAATCAAAGAGGAGTCCAGAAAGCTGTAACTTGAATGAAAATTAACATCTATACAGGCACAATAGAACAATTGTTGTAGGGAGCAGAAGTAGTTTTGGAGGGTGGAGCGCCTCTCCCCATGAGAAATTTCACAGTAGTCCTTCTAGGAAGGCTTCAGAGCGCAGTGGGGTCTGAAGTGTTATTTGTCCTTCAGCAGTTGCGATTCCAGCTCACTGGCTGCAAAGAAACAGATTGAATCCTGTTAGCACCTCTTTGTAGTGCACCAGGGAAAAGTTTGTTGAGTCAGGATTTGCGCTGGTCCATCCGAGTTTCACCTCAAGCATGGCTACCAAGCGTGTCTACCAGTCTCTCTGTTTGCTGGGGTAATTTTGGCAAATTGAGCCACTTATGTTTTGGTTGCCGTTTGGCAGAATTAATAAACATGGTATTTTTTCTGGCTGACGTCAGTGCACTATGCAGACACCTCCGTTCTCTTGAAAGAGCGAGTTCAGTCTCTTCTTGCGCTTCGCTGGTGAGAAAATGTCATTTGGGCTCAGCTCGCTGGCCTGGGAGGCACGGAGCAGCCACGGGGCGCCGGCGCCGATGCATCGGGACAGCCCCGCAGAGCGCGGTGCCCACGCCGGCCTCTGCCAGAGCCTCCCGTCAGCAGAGGGGCTCAGCCTGCCCCTGCAAATTCGCAGTTGAACTGAGAGGCTCTCTGCTCTGTTTTGTGCTTCTCAAGAGAGCTGGAGCGGAGCATCGGCGTTTGTTCAGCTGAACCACCTTCGGCGGCCTGAACAAATAAACAAACTTCTGTACCCTTTCTGTCGTCTGTTTGTAAATGTAAACGTGAGTCAGGAAACGGAAAGCTTGGGTTCCCACAAGCAAGTCTGACATTTGACTTGAAGGCGTAGCTTAACCTGGTGCATGGCAGGGTGACATGTACGTACCGCATGAGCAAGGAATTGTGTTAGTCATGGTTGTGGTTGGAACTGTAACTCGGGGCTGCCCGTCTCTGTTTGTGTACACTTTCAACCATAACATTTGCCGTATGAACTCGGGTGCTGCTGTACAGAGGTGACCTCTCGGCTCCATCTTCGCGAAAGGAGGGGGAGTGCTTTTTGCTGCTTGTGCCATGTCTGACTATTGTAATTTTTTTTCTTCCCACCAGTGACAGTTTTTCAACTTGCGGGTTTTAAGTACTTCTCAGCGTTTCTGCCAGATACCTTTTCTTTCCCCCTCCTTTCTACTTCACCCCCATGCTTGTTTAAAATATTAGCTGCCAGGATACATTGCCTTTCATTCATGTATAATGCCTTTTCTCATATGTGAAAACTTTTGTGTATTTAGGACTGTGCTCGTGCTAATTCTGGGCAATTGCTATTTCGAGGGAGAACACTTGGATGCAGTAAACGGCTCCATGTAATTTTAAAACAAAATCTAAGTTTACACAAACCACCTTCTCAGGCACTTTTTTTTTCCTCCACTTTGTCTTTGGCACACTTTATTTTCCAGTAAAATGAAAAATGAAGATGGATTATTCAAAATTGATAACAGTAATGGACCATCATGTAATGTTTTATTGAATTTGAGTTCTGTAAATTATGTGGTAGAGAGAAATTTGCCTGCTTAACTATAACAGAAATTGCCACTGTATTCATATAATTCTTCGTAGTGTAATTTAAGAAAAAGCACACTACCCATATCACTATTGAATAAAAGGTAAAAAGGTGCTATTACACTATCATGACAGCTCTCCTCTTGCTACTAAGCGACACAGATAAATGTGTCTGCTTATAACTTACTTGGCAGGGATCCAGGCTTGTGGGTGGAGCTTGCGAATAATCTTCCACCTGGACATGGGATGGGAGCACCCTGCAACAGAGAGGGGTAGCGTTCAGGGATGTTCTGCCTGTTTTGGGGGAGGTTTGGGCAAATGGCATTTTTCTTCTGGGAGCTTTGAAGTTCTATCAGGCTGATAAAATCTATTTGAATCAGTGATTATGTTCAAAGAGGAGACAAACTGGGGGCCAGACAGTGTTTTTGTTCATATTGGCAGACACTTTCATTTATCTCCATTTTTAAAGAATTCATCGTTAGCTTTTGAAAGCCCTGATAATATTTATTGAACATTTTTGTGCAATTAGTAATGAATTATACTTGTGATGACATGTAAACTTTCTTTTTTTCAATAAGACCTAGTAACATTTTAAGAAAATACATTTCCAGTGCAAAAAGAGTACAAGGGAGGAACAGTGAGGAGGACTCTGAGCCTAACAGTGTTTATAGTCTCTATGCAAAACAGCATTTAGCTTTTATGCAACCTGAAGTACAATATCAGGAGATCACACCAAGACTTGTACCTTGGCAAACCAGTTCAGGCCTGGTAAAACGAACGGTAAATCTCTGCATATCGGCACAGGGCAGGATATGAGAGCTGATGTTTTCTTTCTAGGATTTTCCCATTTTACATCTTGTCTAACAATCTTTAGCTGAAGTTTTGTGCTCAGAAAATTGAATAGTAGAAATGAAGTAATATATGAAGCAGGCAAACTGTATTGTAAGACTTTGCCTGCACCCGGTACTATACCTTATTTCTCATGTTATTTTCTTGCATATTCTGACCTTTAGGTTCAAAGCTCCTAGAAGAAAACACCTCTTCCTTGCTTTCTCCCCACTCTCTCATCTCCTCTGATGTCTCTGCATCTGTGTCCTCTGCTCTGCTCCCAGCTCATGCGAAGAGTCATGGCAGTGATGGGGGAAGGAGAGGGCAATGAATGCTTAATGGCATATCTAATCACCAAGAGGTGTCCTGCAGCAATGGTTGTACTGACAAACGCAAGAAAACTACAAAACCCAATTTTCTTTATTTATTTCACTGAGGGGGGAAAAGTTATACAAGAAAAACAGCCTTTTCGGCTTTTTTTAGCTGCCCACTATGTGGCAAAGGCTTATATTAGCAAATATTTTCTATTATGGGCTAAAGTATTTTTCAAGGACATTTCCTGTGGCTGACAATAGGCTGTCTGTTAGTAAGGAGCCTCCTCTCCTGCCGATGATCAGTCCACTTGAGTTCAGTTTTTCTTTCTTCTTTTTAATCCTGGTGCAGTGGTTTTCAGCACAATAGCGGTCAGAAATCAAATGTGTTTACACCTCCGTTGTACATCCTGTGCTCTGCAGACAGCTTTGCCTTGTCTCCAGTGGCACAAAGTCATTCTTTGCCTCCCTTGGAGGATGGGTCATGTAACCCTACCACTGACAAACAGTAGTAACTGTGGGTTTGACTACTTAGAAGTAGAAAAAAATGGAAGACAAGAATTTAATTTCCATATTTGCTAATAAGTAAATTTATTATTAGATTAGTCATTAAGAAAAATTTTAAAACTTACTCTCCACCGAAATGCCACTTTTGTGTCTTAATGCATTTATTTGCCTTCTGCGTAGTTTCTGCCTGGATACCAGAAAAGAGGAGGGATGAAGAATAGTGGTAAGAAAGTATCCCCCAGGATTATTATTTTTTTAATCCTCCTCCAAATTATTTTTCATGCTCGGTGCTATAAAGACTGTTTGTGTTTTCCATCCCATTTCCCTCTTATGTGTGCAGGCACAGACAGGGCCATGAGGACCACACTGGCCCCAGTATACTGGTTAGCACCTCCGTCCTTATCGCCCCTGAGAGATGGAGGGGCAACGGGGGAAATGCAGAGCTCAAAGCCGCCCTGGGTGGGCTCTGACCCTGCCTAAGCACAGCTGCCTGAGAGCGGTGGCTTTGCAGCAGCACCTTCATAAGGGGCTTTTGCCCCTAAGGATAGGACCTTTGAGAGAGGTGACAACTGCCATAGGTGCTCTGAGCATCAGGCTTCCATACAGAGGAGGCTGATGCTTAGGCCGTAGCGTTCTGTTGCACTCCCTTAGGAATGGATATCTTCATTCAGGATTGCCTCTCTTAGTTAGTTTTAGCTTTTTTTATTGCTTTCCTCCCTCCATCCATTCACTCCTCCATTATCCTAGATAACAACAGTTCTTCAGGAGAAGAAACATTGGGTTGTGTTATTTCTTTAGAACCACATCTGTGTTCCCTTGTTACACTAGGAATAAAAGCCTCTCATACCAACCCTGTCCTTGTCCCAGCATGGCAACAGCATTTATTCTAAAAAGTTCACATCCGCTTTTGCAAAAGTTAGTTTTCTTATCATCATCTTGTTACCTCAAGACAGTAGAGCATTTTGTATGCCTGACACATTTAAAGGGAGAATTTGGCAGGGGGGAGGTTTCAAGAACTTGTTGACATTAAAGTTGTAGTTGCACTCACAGGTTCATAAATATTTCATCTTTCAGAGTAATTAGGTGTCCCAGACCGCCAGGCCTACTCCATTGCTGAGAACCGAGATGAAATGATTACATAGGAAACCTGGTGTGGTCTGTACTGTCTGCTGGCAGCATGCTATCATCTGCAGTCTGCCCTTCTCTGGCTCACTGCTGTGGATGCCCTGTATGCTGTTTTCCTCTCATTCCCCAGCGCTCACTTTTACCTATGATTGCTGGACTCTGAAAGTGGTCAAAGGACAACAGTGGTAAATGGACTTGGGAAATGGGACCTGTACAGCAGGTGCTCAAATAAATAGCCCAGGCCATGGACTGGGTGAGGATTGGGGTTGTCCTGGTGAGGAGAGGGGGACAGTGGGAGGAGGAGGAAGCTGAAGGAGGGGGAGCATCCAATGGTGAGTTTCCTCACTCGTTGTTAAAGTCCAGTATACAACTCTCAAAACAATATATTGACTTATAACAAATGTGGACCTGAGTGAGTTAAGCAGTACATTAGGAATGTTGTGAGTTTATCGTATCAGATTAGTTGTGAAATATCATTTATTTTCAAAGAGCTGTTTAAGTTGCTAGAAATGTGGAAAGCCATGTTTTTTAGGCTGGCTCTGCTTTTTGTCTGGGAAGCCTGAGAACACCCCACTGTCTCTATTTCACTTATTCTTAACATCTTGTGATTGTTTGTTGACTGTGAAAGGTTTCATGGCAAGTTAAGCCAGTAAAAGGAAGGAGACCTATTAGGCAGATTCAGTTTATGTTGTATGTAAACCAGATGCTTAATAAAATTAAGGGTATAACTGATGCTCTCTTCTCTGCTACCTAAAATGCCATTAATATATTCCTCTGTGGAGTGAATAGTGCATTTGCTGCTCTCATTCTCAGCCCAGGGGAAAGAAGAAAGAGGACTGATAAGCAGTGGCTTTGCAGAGCCCAGTTTTACAGATGCTCACCTAGGCTAACTCTGCAGCGTGTTTTTTTCTTCCCTCCCTACAGGGCTTGCTCTCAGAAATCCTCCGAAAGGAAGAAGATCCCAAGACTGCCTCGCAGTCCTTACTGGTAAACCTTCGGGCTATGCAGAACTTCTTGCAGCTGCCAGAAGCCGAACGAGATCGAATTTACCAGGACGAAAGGGAAAGGAGCTTGAACGCAGCCTCTGCAATGGGCCCCGCACCTCTCATAAGCACACCGCCTAGCCGGCCTCCACAAGTAAACCACTCTCTCTCTTTGAGATTTGCTCATTGTGTTTTCTCACTGTCCTGCTGGGTGATACCTTTCTTAAAAAGAAGAAAGCTTTTATTGCTGCATTTTTTAAATGCTTGTAGAATCATTATTTGCAGTGCATATCACAAATTAAATTTAAGAAATATAATGGATGATAGCTGAGATACGAGCTTTACTGGGCCGGGAAGATGCTGGCTTTTAGCTGTCTCTTTTTTCCTATAATTCTCAGGTGTTGTTTTTAATGTTAGAGGTTCAAATAGGGATTTTGAAGGATTTGGACCACTAAACCGAGTGGGAATGAAAGCAGAAGTATGAGTACATCGTATCGCCTTAAAAATTATCTTCCAGAAAATGAACAGGTAAAACTAAAGTGATGGGGGGAAGAAGACTCCATCCCAAAATGCTGGGCATGCTTTCACCAGGTCGAGCTACTGACAACTGGATAACATAACAGAGTTGCTATATCCATCATTGAAAGATTGGATATGTTCATTAAAGCTTCATTTAGTATTTGTTCAAAAGAAACTCCTGTTGATTTCTGTAAAATCTAGTGGGACTATTGGTTTAATTTTCCCAAAATTATAAAGTTTGGTAGAGTGGTATCAAGAAATTCAAGGTAGTCCTTGCTAGTTTTAGGGTACATGAGAAATACCGGTGTGAGCCATAGGAATGCGTAGGATTTCACAAAGAAGAAGCACAGTTGTGAATGAAACACTCCAAAACACTGTATCTTTTCTGAAACACTCTGCATTGCTGTGGCTCAAGGTTGTACCTGTGCAGGGACAAAACAAACTGATCTGCAGATATGTGGGAATCATGCTGTATACACAGTCCAGATTTGCTGTATAAAGGAAGGCTCTGGGATTGTGGGAATTTTGTGATGGTTGAGTATATAAACACCGAGCAGTTTTTTTGCTAACAGGGTTTAGGCTTGTGGCTATGACTATATTCCATACCCATTCTGAATGCTATAAATTCCTTGAGATCATTTTTCTAATTTTCCTGCAGCTAATGGATACCAAGGACCACACTAAATTAATGAATAACAAAATCGTAGGAAAAGGGAGGAGAGAAGATCACTTTGACCTGCTGCAGTACTTTTCACAAGAAGAGAAAAAAAATTTAGCAGAAAGAACAGACTGTGCTAGTGCTCTAGTTTTGTTATCATTAACTGAGTTTAGTCTGTGAAATCCACTATAGATACTCTTCAAGATAAAGGATGAGAATCTATTTACATAGCAGTGCTTTAGTGGGAAAGAGTTAAATATAGATAACGGTGTTTAAAATAACATTTGAGTTTGTTTTAATATCTGTACCTGCTCCCACAGCCCAGGTAATTCAGAGCAAAGGCTAACCCTCCTTCTTAACTTATCCCTTTCTGCCAAGGTAATGTCTCACTCTGTCTCAAGTGGTCTTGGGCAATTTCACAGCTAAAGAACAGAGTTAATTACAGGACCTTCCAGAAGGATGTCAAGTCAGAGGTAGTCCTTGTGTTGGTTTTAATTCACACTTTAAACTATAAATCCCTTGCAGCCAGAAAGAAAGTGAGACTTAGGGGTTTTCTTAACTGACAAAACATGCTCTAAGTCCAAATTTAGGGGTCAGAGGCGGGGGGGGAATCTATCTGTCTCTACTGTGCTCTTGTTCATAATTACATTTCATTTTTTTAGTGGGAGTCAGGAGTATAGTTAACCTAATTGCAACAGTTCAAAGTGGAAACAGCACACAGTTCTGTTTTGATCCTTTTCAAAAGGAAAACAGGTTAACAAGGAAACCTAACAGACTAATACTTGAGCTCTACAGAGTAAAAGTTATTTTTCTAGTTGTTATATTGTTCTCTGTCATTCAGCAAAACATATGCGCTTTATCTAGTGGATGGACCAAGAATGTAGAAACCTCTGAGCTGGGATTCTGTGCGACCTTTTTACATGTTGCCAGAATTACCCACCTATAAACACATGTAGCACTTGCCACCTGCTACTAAGTGTTCAGAGCCCTAAATTTGAAAATTGAAATATTTGTGTTGGTAACATAAGTACCATACTTAATGCTAGAAATAATAATGAAATTGTTCCAGTTGTTGCACTGGCAAGTATAATGTTACAAATCGTAGCAGAAATAAATTATAATCAGGATACTGCAAAATTATTAATGCAAACTACTACTCTGATACCCCCCCAAATGTCCACAGTTTATTGAATATTTGATACTAAGGAAATAAAACTACTAGCATCCTTACTACTAAATTTATTGTAAGCAATTATTTAAAGTCCACTATACAGGGACAGAGCATAATATTTTTCTAGCTTAGCTGTGAGCTTCTTGGATAACTATTGAAAGATAAAACAGACCGTTTATCCTGACAACAGAATTTACACAAGAGCCAACATACTTAATATTAAATCTTTAGACCAGTGTAACATTTGAAACAATTAAAACTATGAAACCATGAAAAATGGGAGCTAATGTGCCACACATGAAGGTTTATTTTGCAATTGCAAGTTATCAGTTTCAGAAGGATGTGAAAATAAACATCCTGAAAAGGATCTATTTTGCATTTTTGTGTTGCCAACTGGTGGCCAGACAGTAGAGCAGACTTAACCATTTAGCAGCTGAGCTTGTTCTGTGTGAATTTTGCATACTGTTGCATGCAAAAACAGAAAGCGTGACCTTGGAGGTCTGATAGGATAGTAGGAACTCACCAAACATAAACCCTGGTGCCTGAGTTAGAAGGAACTGTGTTGAATTTATCTCATTTTTACAGCATTCTTACATTAGCTCAAGTAGCAACTAGTATCTGGATTGTTTCCAATTCTTTTTTGAAATCCTTTAAGAAGCTCTTTGTCCCCCTTACTTCTCCCTTTCTCTCTGACTTAAACAAAGAAGCAAAATCTTACTTTTTTTTTTTTTTTTAAATTGAAATCATTAGCCTCTAATGCATGAGCTTTTGGGATATGTGTATAGCCTTCTAAGCTGGTCAAGTTGTAAAAGTCTGCTATCTTCCACACTGGCAAACTGAGTGCAAGGAGACGGTGTATACAAGAATTTTTCCCTTGGACATTGTTCATCTTGCCACCTCCTGGGGCAGAAGCCTGCCGGTCAGGGGCGTTCCTGGGGCAGTGGAGTTTATAAATGTTAGCATCTCCATCAGGTAGGTGCTGCATGGAGACATAGTTTAACCTCACTAGCTTAAGAGGAGGAAAAAAAGGTCCTTTCTTGTTCTATTACTTTTATTAATTTTTTTTTTCCCCTCTTCAACACCTTCATCTTGCAGACCACGCCACAGAGGTCCTTTCTGGGTATCCCTAAGTCAAGTTCAGAGGATGAGTCTATTACATGTTGTGTGGGAATGAGAGGATGTGGGGATACTTCAGAGGACACTGAGTGTGGAGCTATGTTCAGGGTGGATGGAGCTCCCCGCGGAGGTGCTAGCGATGGCCTCTCCCTCTCATTGAGGCAGTTCAGGGTATGGAGGGAAGAGGACTCCCACTTCCTTAGTGCAACTTGGGGGAAGGATGGAGACAGGTGACCAAGTCACAGGTTTTCTTTTTCGAAATAATCTGATTAAAGCTTGTTAGCCATCCTGCAGATATGAACACTTCCTTCTCAGGACAAGTAATTCCCATTTCAGAAGAGAGATCCCAGACAAATCCTTCTCACCACCCATATTCCCCAAAGAAAATTTTGCTGACTCTTGGGGCCCGTCATCATCCTGTGTGAAAACAGAGTATGTGTAATGTCAAGAGCAGAATATAATTTTAACAGTGTTTTAAGAAGTATCACAAATCTTGCATGAGTTACGGTTCTGGGTATTCCATTGACAAAACCCTTCATTTTCATAAATATAATCCTGGCCTCCCTCTGACTACAGATAAATTACAGTTCCTCCATGCTAAAGCAATTTCAGCTTGGGTCCCAGAGATAGGACGTCACTCTTGAAAGAGTAGTTTTGAGGAGGACACTGATTTGCTGGTGTTTGAGGACCAGTGAACTTCCATTGCAAGGAACTCTGGATAACAGCAGCTCCCGTGAAACTTGATGGTGGCGCCCTGGAGTTCAAACACATGCACATACCATACTTCACCGCCAGCAAAATTTTTTTTTTTTACAGCTGCAAAATTTGAGATTTAGGTTGATAGTCTTTGTGCCAAGTTGCATTTTAATGAAAGTAAAAATGAACAAAATAATAAATGCAAGCCTTCCCGCCCCCCCACCCCCACAAAAACCACCATGGAGGAGAGTTAATGGAAACCCTGACACTTAACTATAACTGCACTTCCAGGCGCCACTGTAATAATGGAGTAGTAAACCTTGTCCTGATAAAAGCTGTTCTGAAAGCAACAGCATTTATTGTACCTCCTGTGCTATTTGCAGAGCAGAACTGAAAAGTAGTTTGTTTTGCCTGGAATGAACTACTTTATGAATTTTAATGTACAACGTAATATTAAAAGCTAAACCAGGATTAAAGAAGATTTTTATTCCCAAGCTAAAACAGTACTTATGAGAATGTGTTATAAAAGATCTTTTTGTTTCAGTTTCGATGAGGAAGAAATGAGCTTCCATGTTTATGAAAACCTCTTCAGATTGGTTATTCCTTCTATAGCAAGCTGTCCTTTCATTAGGAAAATTGAATTAATCCAGAACTTCTTGCTACTGTAATCAGCCTTATTTGATGAGAAGATATATCTGGGCAGGCCAGGAGGGGATGGATGTGTTATTTTTTTTTCCAAGTACTTTTAAAAGACTAAATTGATTGGTGATAGGAAGATGGCCAAACAAATTTCTGATTCTCAGTGTGTTACATTCGTAAAATAATGCTCCCCTGTTCAGTTAGTGTTTGCAAAATTTGGGTACTGTCAAAAAAATTTAGCTGATCTGTGGTTTCTTTCCTAAACAGAAAATGTGGCTATAAGTGTGGGTGGGGTGGGAGGTTGTGCTTAAGTGTGGATGAGATGAGAGATTATGTTTTGTTTTGTTTTTCTCTTCAGAATGAATACTTTTTCCACCTCCTCTCCTAAGTCCTGAAGTTGCACCGTTGGGGGCTTTTTTTGTTTTCTGTTGTTTTTTTTGAGGAGGAGGGTGTTTTTTCAACCCAGCTTCAAACAGCCTCTGTCTTGAACTCAATTCTAAATTCAACACAACAGCCTAGATGCTTGCTATGTATAAATTATGAAACAGTTTTATGTATGGATATTCTCCAAGAGGTTAATTAGCATTATTGCATGGAATTCATCAGACCAGAGCAGACCAATGGTCCATCTAGTCCAGCCACAGTCTATACCTGATCTTTGAAGAGAAATTATTAAGAAGCAGGGGAAGAATTTTTATACCTAGCCGATTATATGAATTGGAGAGGGAGAGGGTATGGCTGTGACCAACAACTCCTGATAATCCCCAAATCCATCATTTTATAACTTTAAGACTTCTATTCTTCTGAAGCTCTTTGGGCTAATATGGCTTTTTGATGCAGATATTAGTGTTTTCTGTTGTTCACTTCCTAATTCAATATCAACAGAAGGCAGTAGGACTTATTTTGTTTGCTTTAACTTCAGTGACATATTAGATGCTGTTGAGTTTGTTGTACCTGTATAAAGATAGGTGTGATTTGCCAACCAGAATGAGGATTTTCAGTAATTCCCCTGGATTAAATGATATCCCTATTAAATTGGGCATTGAAAAGTGTGGACCAAGATGCACAGTTTAAATTATGTCTCCAATGTGGTGTGCGAGTCTTGTTTTTTTGATGATCTGAGTGTTCATAGCTCAGTTAAGTGGTCTATGAGGTACTGCTACAATGTGAAGCTGTCTTTTGAAGCTGAGTAGCAATCAAAAAGGCAGTGTGCTTACAGAAGAGAGACGTTTCGATCAGAATCACAAGAGCGAAGTGTTACCTTCCCAAAAGATACCGTGGACTTGTGCATGCTAGCTGAATACCTTCGTCTTCTCATCTTTCACTCAGGACCCTCAAAGATTAGTTAGTTACAAGTTAGAAATATTCCTTTGGGAAGGACTGAAATAAATTTGCCAAAATTTAAACCCAAGGTCCAAGAAGGTGTGTTGACAAAGCCATCGCTTTTTCATTTTCTAATTTAGCTTAGCCTGATTTTTACATGCAAGCAGAGAAGGCTGTCTCCAGTTGTATACTTAACTGACAACCAACGGGGATGTTATCTTTCAGCGAGTCCTTTTCATTTAAAGGTTATAAAATTGCCACTGATTTTGTAATTTTCAAATGATTTCACTGTATGGTGTTCAGGAGATGCACCTGCTCTTGTGGCCCCATGCTGATTTGCCCAGTGTGAGGCATGCGTTTTCCTGCTCTGCGGTGGGAAGAAGAGGTTCATGGTGCTGCTCCTCACGCTGCCCGCTGCCAAGTGCCTCAAATGTTTCTGAGCAGCCGTTGGCCCAGGCTTGGCCATCCTCTGCTGCAATGTCACCTGTAAAATGGCACACTGCAGAAAAGGAAACGCTTCACTCTCCACGACATGGCTGCAAAGTACCAGTTGTTTTCAGACAAAAGCAAATCATGTGATAAACTGTATGCCACTTTCTGAGATTTTTCTTCATTTCCCTTTTCATTTAGGACTCCTGCTTTCAGACACCATAAAGTGCTAATGCCTGCCAGAAGGAGGCAGGGGAAAGTATGTGTGGACGCCGCCTTCTTGCTGGGGTTTTGCCCCTTGCTGCTAACGGGCATGTGTTAGCACAGCTTCTAAAAAGCCCGATAGACAAATGAGGCTCAGCAAAAGTGGCATGCACTCCCAGTTTCTGGGCTAGATTATTTTATCTTAGAAACACTGGGGAGGATATTTAACACAAATTGAGCATGACGTTTCTAGGAAAAAATGGGCTGATGATTTGCCTAAGTACGTCTCTCACGTAAACCCTTTGACTCTTGTATTGTGAGACCTCTGACATATGAAAGCTCATAAAGAGTGAGATTAGAAGATGAATTACCATGTCAGATTTTCCTTTGAACCTCAAGGGACTTTAGAGCACAGGAAGATGCTGACTTGCACTGGATTAAACTGATAGTGAAAGTTTGGGTTTAGACACATACTTAAGAGTAGGGTGAGTCACCCTCTGGAAGTGCCAAGCTCTGTCCATTAGGTTTAGAGGTAGCCTGAATGACTAACTTAGACTAGACGTGTAACTTCTGAATGGCTACATTAAATCAGGTCTCAACAACCTCAGTATGAACCAGTAGGTTTGAATCAAAATCTAAAGGTTTGATTTTTGCATCATCAACCCTGTGGGTTCTTGGCAGAAATCCAGTCTTTCCTTTCCTCCGGTCCGCTTCAGGATTAGTGCTCCATTAGGTCCACTAATCTTGGGCAAGCATCACAAGAGTAGCTGCTAAAGAAAGACATTATCCTTAACTATTGAGAATATTGTAGGATAAGCTGAGTATCTGCTGATTTTTTTGTACCTCTCAACTGATATTGCAGAAACTGCTCTCTAACCTTGGTGGGATGATTCTTGGTGTTGAAACATCACTTCCATCATTTCCAGAGGATGAAGGAAACGATAGTCTTCTGCACATCATGCACATCATGTCACCACTGATGTATTTTTTGTTGTTTTCCTTAATGCTGCAGATGCAGCATAGAGGTGGTAGTATAATCATTCTGTCTTGGTTTCATGTGTGTTTTTTTTCTAATGTGGACTGTGAGAAGAATAAATATTTCACGAATGTAAGTGAAGTACAACTAGAATTAATAGTTTTAAGAAAACCCTATCCTGATTTAATGAGTGGTTAAAATATGCATTATTCTAAATTATTGCTTTCTTAAAAACAGTTTAAGAATTAAACTGATAATATTTTAGAAAGTTGAGTCTAAAGCCACAACTTTTCTATGTCATCGTGCAGTTGAGTGTACTGGACATAACACATGAATCAAGATATATCTGTCAGTTTTTTATTTCATTAGAGATTCTTTTATGCCACAGTTACAATTTTGACTTAATTTGTGCGGGGCAAAGAAATCATATAAGGATTCACAAGTCTCTACAAGACTGTTTGACAGGTTTCCACCTAATTTGTTTTATGACATTGAAATTCACAGTGGTCAGTTAATGATAACTCATATTTCAGATGCACTCACCTGTTACAATATGCTGAATTTTCTTGTTTCCCAGTTGCCTGAACCACGGATAACTTATAATGTTAAGTCTGAAAAGTTGAAAGACTATCAGAGGAAGATTGAATAAAAGGAATAAAATGGAAAGGGGAACTACTTGGGGAGGGAAAGAGAAGAAAATAACTTTTTCATAGTGAAAAATGACTCATAAAATATATTTTCTAGGTCAAAACTGCTACTATTGCTACAGAGAGGAATGGAAAAACAGAAAATAATTCCATGAACATTAATGCTTCCATTTACGATGAGATTCAGCAGGAAATGAAGAGAGCTAAGGTGTCTCAAGCACTGTTTGCAAAGGTTGCGGCAACCAAAAGCCAGGTAAAGTTCGCAGGGCGCGATGGCCTCCCTGTCCTGTGTCATTATTTTCCCTCCTCCCGGTTTTGATCTGTTTCTGTGTGAGTTACAGTGAGTGGCTGGGTTAGCACACCAGCCCAATACCACAGCTCGGAGCTCCTTGCTGAGTCCAAAGGTAACCTCTTGTTACCCTTGACCAGGCAGGGTTGAGAAGCGGCTTCCTGAGACACATCCCTCCCTCTTCCCCACCAGCAAGATGCCTTTGCTGCGCACCCGTGGGTCTTGCGCAGCTCAGAAAGCATCAGGTTCACAAGTTCTTAGCTGGCGTGGAAGTGGCAAAAGTTGTGGGCAAGCTCTGTGTATTGCTGCCGAATTCATCTCAAGGCTTTGGTGTTTTGCAATTACATATGCTTTTAACAAGGAACGCTGGTGTTCTATGTTTTGCAAAAATATTTAGTCAGACCCACTGTGCACAGGAGGTGAGGCAGCACTGTCCTCATCAAAAACAAAGAAAAAACCCAACAAATTATGGTTATACAAGTTACATCTGAGAAAACATGTATGATCTTTGTGGAATACAATGGCTGCTTGGTTACCTTCATGTGTGCATGCATATATATTGCATATTCAGTTTTAAGCCTTTGTTGTGTGGTTTCCTATTCTGTTTTCTTCAACTGAAGAACTTCTGTCAAGTTTAGTGGCAAGAGAGGGAAATCAGCAAGCACTTGTTGGGTGTGATTATCATAAGTGACGTATCTTCTGAGAAAGATCACCAGTGTATGCAAAAGCATTGATTTCAGTGAGAATGTACTAAAGAAACAAGTAAAGGAAAAATGTAGAAAAATGGGAGAGACTAGAACCACGGTTATACTGACGCTTGAAGAAAATGGTAAAGGCACCAGTGCTTGCAATGCTGAATTTCCACATTAGATGAAATGTTAAGTCCACTTATTTACTATTCCTTTACTTTTCTAAAATTGCTTCATAGAAGTATACAGCATCTTGCAGGGAAAGCTGATAATGATCAGTTAGACCAACGTTTCTTGGACCGTCAGCATTTTAGTGCTGCTTTTCTTTTTAACAGCCTTTAACTTTTGACTTCTGTGTTGTTCACATATTGGAGTTTACTCCATTTCATTGTACAGAAAGGATGTTGTCTTTTAAGTTATATGCTGTAAGGAGCATTTTAAGGGATATTTTGGAAATGTTATATCAAAATGATTAAACTCAAGCTGTGGACTGTAAAAATTATAGCTTTATAGGCCACATGCCTGCCTACCCTTCAATCACTGTCAAAGTGATAATTTCTACAATAATATGTTTCTTTTATTGTGGGATTCTAAACACCAAGTGCTGTTTAAACATTAAACTGAATTGTTTATGTTAGTGCTGTACTCAGTGTGTCATACATCAGGCCACTATAATCTCCCATGGAATGTAAAAATTCTGTCATGAATCATGGCTTGTATATCGGAAATTACTGTAATTTTGATTGGAAATTACAGGGCTCTTGAAATGTTTCTAATTATGATAGAATGTTACAGCCCCTTCCAACCTGTGTGCTCCTCAGATGTCTTTATTTACATGTCAAGACTCAGGGTTAGAGAACTGTCCGTTTTCTACACCTTCCCCTTCCCATTGCAGTTCTCCGTAAACCTAAGGTATGAAGCCAATCTGTTGGTCCACGTAATTTTGATCTGATCTGATTTCTGTAATAGTATAGTTATTTAAGTGAGTAGCCTTAAAATTTCTAGATGGGACAGCTCTTCCAATGCTGACTTAAAAAGGGACAGGTAATCAAAATGAAGCACGAAAGCTTCTGGAGGATGCAGTGCAGTTCTTTTGGAGTATTGGTATAAAATTTAGATTCTTGCACAAACTTTGCTACCAAGTATAGAAAAGAAAAAACACCAAACACGTAGTTCTTTTCCCTTTTATTGTGGAGATTATGCCTGTATTCTCAGAAGTTATTTTTCTCCCCAGTTTAAGCAATGCAGTGTTAATTTATGTGTTAAACAGGCTTTCAGGTCTGTAGTTAGCCAAAGTACCACTTGTAGTAGAAAGCTGCTTCACAGAAGTAACCTCTTAGGTAAACTGGATGTGTTTGGTCTTCTCTAACCAGTTGACTACTAGTTGGCCAATTAACAAGCTTTAAATATGTAGCAAAGCCATGTATGTTAAAGGAGATACCTGTATTGTAAAAAATTCGGCATTGGAGCTTGTCAACGGTAAAGAGAAATATTTCTTGGGGCAAAGAAGTCTCCCTTGCACAAAAAAGCGGCTTGTTCAAACATATTCTTTAAGAGAACCTCTCTTGAGGGAGGTCCGTTGTTGTTTTTTTTTTTTAATTTGGGGATATTGGTTTCCTGCTCAGAACTGGAAATGCTGGGATAACCACTTCCAGTTATAGTGAAAAGCCTGGAGGACACGTATTAGAAAATGATGCGATAGTTAACAGTTTTGGTTTTAAAATCAGTAAAATTGAACATTGCTGCTCTTATCTTATTTTGGATATAAAAACTTGATTAACTCCTGAGTGTAGTCTGGAGTTAGGGTATAAAATGGACCTAAAACAGCTCTGCCAGTGGACAAAAATAGTTGTTTGCTGGAGGGCCTTTTTTTTTTTTTTTTTTTTTTTTTTTAAGGAACTGATTTGGGTCAACGTTAGACTGGGTGTCTAAGCAGCCAGCATCTGCAAGGTGGCCGGACTTGCCTGAGCCAGGAGACTGCAGATAATGTTCTGCTGACTAGAGCACTTTGTACGGAAGAGCTATTAAATGATGCGCTACAGAAGTTTCTGTTTAGGTAGCGCTGAGGTAAAAAACCAAGCATCTTCCCTTGCGCTGTGTTAGTGCCTTTGGCAAGAGTTACCTGACTGACAGAGGACTGCATGTGGACCTGATGCTCAACAAGCCAACTGGCTACAGGGGCTTGGTACGGCAGAGGTCGTAGTGCAGGGCAAGGAAGGGGTGATGGGAGCAGGAAGAGATTGCAGTGATATTAGTGAGATCGTGCTCTGGTTTAGGTGAGTGATGTTTTGCGTACTTGTAGTTTCATGGTGCACTTTGCTGGCGGCTCGTTGGCTTTCCCAAAGAAAAGGGACTATCGGGCACATAGGTTTGAATGAGTTTGGGGATTTATCTAGAAGATTCTTTCAAATGTTTAATTCCTTTCCTGTATAGGAATGTATGCATTCTGTATATTTTTAAAGTTCCTATGTTTTTAAGAATCAATATATTATCTGCAGAATAAATTCAAATTCTGTTAAATTCAAAATACATACTTTAAAAGTTACTATGGTTATACTGAGGAGCTAAGGAAGATACTATAATTCAAATTGCTTGAATACATCATATCTGTGGGGAGTTTTAGAACTGTAATTGGCAAACACCTAATGTCGGTATTTAAAATCTTATGGTTTTATTGCAATTTGTCTGCCTAATAGGCCTACGTATTTTTTTGTTAGATTATGTTGAAAAGAGAGCTTTAGAAAAATGCATGCAAAAAGAAGACAGAAACGTTTACCAAGTGCTTTGCATCTGCTCCCAGGTTGTTGTTTTTTAGTGGCAGAACGGCAATACTAACAGTATTGTTTACTAACATTTAATCAGCACACCTGAATAAGTCAAAATATAAAGATTCCACACATATATAAATTAGCGTGGTATACGTTACTTTTACAATTTAATCTTATTGGGTTTCTATTAAATTTATAACCTGACAGTCTGATTCAAGTAATTATGAAAGCACATTCTTAATTTCATTATTTCAAACAAAAAAAAAGTTGATTTGTGTAATGATCATTAAGGCATCATGGTTCAGTAACTGTGCATTGGTTACAATGTTTTCATGTGGGAGCCAGGGATGAGTTTTTTTCCTGATGGTGACAGATGCTGAAATCTAATTTTATTCCGTAAAAACAGACAAACAAACAAACAAAAAAAACCCCAAACGTAAGAGCCCCAAGAGATAAGGCAAGTAGAGACTTGTAGTGTTTCTGTATGTTTGCTGTGTTTTGAGAAGTTACGTTTATGTTGATGGCATATCGGCATATCCTGGAAAGCTGTGGTCTGCACGTGGTAGTATGAAGCAGGGAAGAAAACAAAACTTTGCTGAAAATCAGCTTATATTGCTAAATCTTTCTTAAATTTAGGAAAGTACAGGTTGCAAAAACTGAAGTAATATCGACTGCTGTACTCTGAGAGTCCCATATACTACCGTGTAAGGCTGTTAGCGCCTATTATTATACCTCAATAATAGTAGTATAAATAGGTAAAATCGATACTTTTGCGCAGCGTCAATCCTGCTGATTGCTGTGTATGGCCAGGTAGGTGCTGAATGCCCTCCCTTCTCACCAAATAAAAATACCTGTATGTTGAAGGCAAGACGCTTGGCTCTCACAGAACCATGCTCCAATTTTAATTTTAGAATAAAACTAATGGAGTACTACCCATAAGTCCAGAAACCTCATCTAATTACGGAGGGTTTTGACCCGTTACTTCTGAGCTGTTGCATTGCGTTGCCCAATTTCCTGTCCTTCTGTCCCCGTCTTTCACGTTGGTTAGGCAGTTAGCCCCTTGGAAATGAGTAGTTTCACATGCAAGGCATGGAGGTAAAATCAGTGGTTCAGACCATGCTAGAGACTCCATCTTAAGCCATCAGGGAAGCATCTTGTGCAGTTGTATTTTATTAGAACTGTTCGACTTTTTGCCTTAGTACGCACCTGGAGCGTCCTCCTCCGAAAGGCTGTGTGGGGAGCTGTACCCGGTAGGCATTAGGCAGAGCATCTGATACTCGTGAGTAGATGGTAAGGAGTTAAATGGGAAGGGAATGCTAAACATTGGCACTAAAATTGCTTTTGGCATGCAAATACCATGCTTTTCCTGACATAAATATTTTCAGAATAGGCCATTAGAGTTCAGGTATATAAAACCCTGCTTTTACTGGAAATTTTAATGTTGTAGTAAACCCAGAGATTTATAGTGAAAAATTGATGTCTGTTATCTCACTTTTATCTTTTTAACCAGCAGTTTTATAAATGCTATATCTTTGATCTGGCTTTTTCCATCTAGAGCCTAAGCTATATACTCTAATAGGAAAGTCATTTTTAAACAGCTTCCCACACTGAACAAGCACAGTATTGTGGATCTGGCACGAAGATGTAACATGCCATTACTGCAGATATAGAACAATCTATTCAACTATTTTCCAGCGAGGGGGAAAGAAACCTTTTTATCACCAAGAGTAACCCTCTGGTAACAAAGTGGCTTTAAGGGGGGGG
>NW_010972571.1:1711350-1781089 GCF_000737465.1 Haliaeetus leucocephalus | reverse complement strand
CCCCCCCCCCGCCTCCCTCGGCGTACAATGGATTCTCTGTGGAGCGGGGAGGGATACTGCACGGGGAGACGCGAGGTGGAAACAAAACGTGCTCTGAGGTCTGCCATTGTTTCACAGCTCCACCTGGAAATAAACCCCTCGCCCTTGTGGGAAGGCGAGATACAGTAGTTAGAAAACATTAGCTGCAGAAGTACACCACACAACAGCCTCTATTTTTTTAATTTTACTTCTTTAATTTATTTTCCTCCCCCCTCCGCTACCCAGGGGTGATTGCTCTGGCAGTTGAAGAGGTGCCATGAGCAGCAAGAGTCAGGACAGGATCGGGTGTCAGCAGGGATGGGAGAGGAAGAGTGTGAACTGAGAAAGCAAGATGGGCTTCTGCGTGCAATCAAGAATTGCCCCATAAAGCGGCATGTCGTTCAGTGAAGCTGTGAAACTTGGCAGATAGAGCTGATTTGTTTCTTTCACAAAATATCATGTTGCAGAGTCATAGTGTGTTCTGTCTCGCCCAGGTTGGAGAGGAGGAGCTTTTTGGGTTGCTATTGCGGGAACAAAATGTGGGCTTAGAGTGCTCCAGGTCCTTCCTCTGCCCCATGTCTTAATTTCTTTTATGACATCTCTTTGCAGAAATAAAGGTTAAAGCCTCAGGAAGTTTCCTTATGAATGTTTTTTTAAATTCTTTCTCAGAAAGGGGGTAGAAAAATTGAGTTCAGTTGACTCGCTTATTGCATGATCTGGGTAGACATGGAGAAGGACCGGCACTGATCTTGGCTGTATCCCACATTATGGGTATGACCTTGGTGGATTGGGTTGACTTCAGTGAATCTTGGGTTCCTGCTAGTAAAAAGTAGACAGCAACTTCTTGAATCAACAAAGATGCACTGAAGAGAAACTGCCCTAAAATCTCCAAGGTGGTTCATATCAGTGTGCAATTGCCCACAGAAATCTGCATAGAGGGGAAAAAAAAAGCATTAAAACCTCAAATAGTTCAAGCCAAAGAAAAAGGTACAGAAAGGAAAATACTTAAGTGGTAAGGGGATTATATTGGCCTCTTCAAGCAGCAATTTGGGGCCAGGCAGAGCTTTCAACACAAAAAGGCCGGATTTGTTGACACACCGATGAAAAAGTGTGCTTCCTGAGCATGCTTTACATGTGGGGTCAAGTCGGCTCCGGCTAGAGGTCCCCAGCCAGGCGGGTGGCAGCGTGAGCTGTGCAAACGCTGCTTACAGCCCGCATAGAGGCCGTTTAAAGAACTGGTAGCAGCTTCAGGAAAGGCTGTATATTTGAGCCCTAAGGAGAGCTTCCCTGGAGGGATGCGGTGCGCACCTGCCCTGCGCCGGTTGGGAGTGAATGGTGAATGCTCTCACGGCCTCAGCCTGCAGCGCGTCCCTGGGGCTGGGACTGCTGAGCGCCTGGCAGTATGCAGCCCTGCAGGTGGCCAGAAACGGCAAAGGGGGGGTCTTGGTTGGGTGATTTTTGTCCGGTGGAAGGGATGTGTGGGAGAAGCTAGGAGAAGTACAAGTTTAAGTCATTAAATATACAAATGAAAGAAGAGAGCCAAGCAGAGAAAGCCCTTTACAAAATATAAAATTCTGTTAAAACAGCAAGACGGCACAACATAAGGAATGTTTGGTACATGTTATTGAAACTGAAAAATCAGAGTATGGAATGAATTATAATTTAGCATAATCCATAATTTTACAGTTTTCGTTTTGAATTATTTATCTTATATTATTTGATTAAAGATAAAACTGGCTGACAAGATCTTGAAGATCTCTGCATGTCTTAATCACAAATGAAAAAAGTCCTCATTATAACTTCACCATTTTAAAATTTTTTATTTGTATTGTTTCTATATAGCTCCCTTTTATTTTGAAAGCATATTTCAGATCCGCATTGTGTACATGCGATTCCATAACCCATCAGGCTTCAGTGTTGCCTCAGTACCTCTGATTCAGTAAATCAGATCATAGGCAGCATGCTGTCATATAATAAGGTGTCTGATCCTTATTACCAGTTTGTTGATGCACAGACTCCTTCAAATTGACCATTGCAACACATGGTTTCCCCTGAAACTAGCTGTGATAATTAGCGTGGCTCTAATGAGACAGAATGTCACTGATCTTGTGCTGAACTGTCGAGTATCGACGCTACGGATGGGAACTGTCAAAGCTTGCCATCTGTGACAGAGCTTGGCATATTCCATTTGCAAGGTAGAGCATGCTCAATAGACTGTTTTTAAACAAATGGTCCATTTCTTGATTAGGGCTCTGTGTTCTGTTCCTGTGGAAGACTTTATATCACAGTTAAACTTTTTTCTTTTTTTTCCTTTTTTTTTTTTTTGCTGGGGTAAGCTTGTTAGGAAATGAAAATGTTACTAATTCTCATACCAGTGCCTTCAATCTTCTGACAGCTTTTTGGGGAGAAGTGGAGGATTGCTGAGCACATATTTATTCTTCTTCCTTCCCTCAGTTATCTTAATGCAATTCTTCTAAGGCTAGGGCTTCCACAAGGCTTTTATCTGTTTGGGTTTTTTTAAGCAGCAAGGGATAGAGATGGCGTAGTTTTGAAGGATAGAGAAACAAAAATTAAAAAGTCTTAGATGACGCGCAGCGGGAGCACGTGCGCCTGGGATGAAAGATTGAATCGGTCAGGAGAGTTGGGCGCCCAGGCTCCTGAGACCAGCCCTGCAAAATGCTATGCAAAAAGTCCAGTGCTGCTTATCATTCCAAAATATGCTTTGTTGCTTTTTATTTCCTCCTTCTCTGGCAGACCACACAGGGCTTGTTCTGAAGAACATTTTCACTAATCTGATCAGGCAGCCAAATACGCCGGGAAAACTGCTTTAATGATCCCACTAATTACCTCAAGTCAATATGAACTGTATTATTAGACTGAGGGAAAATATTCCATTAGGTCTCCCCCTTGGGAGTTTCTCCGCTTTGTGATGTCACCGAAGCCTTCGCCCTCTCGCTTGTAATTAATTTTATTTACACACGCAGGCACGCACAAGGTCACACCTGCACAACCGGAGCTGGCCAGGGAGCTAGTGGCACTCAGGCTTAATCAGATCTGTCATAATTACCATTCTGCATGTTTCTGACACACGCTGTGAAATATTTCAATTTAACTGCCGCTACCAGCACAACCAGATGTAGTGTGAGTGTGGCTGCATTGGAAATATTATTCCTCAGGATAAACTCTCTCCTCCTCCTTTTTCCTCCCACCCCCTCTCCCTTTTACAGCTAATGTGGCACAGAAGCTGATGTATCCTGTAAATCTTGAATGCAGCGCTAGATTGATAACAGCAGATTAGACAGTTTAACCACAAACAGCTTGTTCATTTTTCACAAATGAAAACCACATGTGGTGTAACTAAAATTTCAGGCTTCCCCCCCCTCCCCCCCTCCTCTTTGGTTGTTGTTTCCTTTTGTGTGTGCATGTGTGTGTGTGCGCGTGTTAAGGTCTGCCTTTCACTGTAAAGGAGTGAAAGAGTAAACATATAGGGGGAACGAGACAGTGCTGTCTTTGGAGATTATTTCTCCATGACCTTTATTAAAAACCTTCCTTGCTTTGGCAAAGGAATGAGATATTGCACGGGGGTTTTGTCTCTCACTCTGAGATTTTCTAATCTCTGGGTTTTATGCCCACTTATTAAAGAAGTCATCCTACTGTGCTGTTCTCCAAAATAACATGCCAGCAAACACCTCGCTTTAAGAAGAGCTTCTAACCAAAACTGTAGTCTTCACTGCTACCTAAATTTAGCAGAAATAAAATTTGCTGCCAAAGTTTTTCACCACGAATTTTGTCTCACTGCTAACTCTTCCCTCTACCTCTTCCTTTGGGGAAAAGAGTCTTTCTAAAAAAGAATCCTCAAAGTGTTTAGAATTTTGGCAAATACAAAACTGATTTTTTTTTTTTAAATTAAAACATTCCAGTATTTCTTATGAAAACAGATTATGGTTAGTTTTTTGGAAACTAAATGTTGTCTGTAAATTGTTTTGCTTTTTTTATAAATCCATTTTTTTAGTTTAATTTTTCAGTTTGCCATAATTAAACAGCCTTCAATACTTAGTAAGGTTTTTTTTTTTGAAACTATCTACTCTTTAGTAGATCACTGTTGGCTACTTTTCGTACACAGAGAAGAAATTAATGCAATTTTGATAGAAAGTTTTCATTATAAGGTTCTAAAACAATTCTTGCAGCAAGGAAAAAAAAAAACTGTGCAGAATGCAACTGAGCAGATTCCCCAAAAGCTGTGGCAGGTATTGTCAGGCAAGAGGAGTGGTGCAGTGCATCTGATAGAAATTCATCAAATCTGATCTGTAATAAGGCTTCCAGGGGAGGTTTAAAAAAAAGTAGCTTTAGAAAGAGATTGTTTTATCCGTTGCCAGTGATTTGTGATGCAGTGGCAATATTGAAAGTGCTGGAGACGGGGAGGAAAGACTCAGTGTTCAAAGTCAGTCAGAAGAAGGTGAGCAGAATAGTTTTTGAAAGCCACTGAAGGCACAGTTTGTAGCAGAAAATTTGGCTTCATAGATAGCCCCCCAGACTGCTGCAGAGAGGGTTAAAAACCCGCACTCTTACCACCTGGCCAGCAGGTACTGACTGCATTACAAGTCCCCCAGAGCTGAGCTGGTGTGGGTCACTGTAGGTGTGCCATCAGTGTCCCTCGCTGCATGGCAGTGCCACCTCTCTTACGGACTCCCCCGGTGTCCGTGCAGACCCCGAACAAAGGGGAAATCTCGTCCTGGAGGTGCAGCTGAAGCCCTGGAGGTGCTGTGGCTGCAGATGTCTCAAAAATGAGTCTGGAGGAGGGCAGGAAGGGCTTGTGTTGGAAGAGAGAACGCTGAAATGAACAGTCAGGATTCTTGCAAGGGTCCGGAAATCCAGCTCTTGTTTCTTCACAGAACTATTTGAAAAATGTTGTGCAGTCGGGAAGCACCGAATTGCCAAAGGGAAAAAAGCATGGCACCCTCTCCCACCTCCTTTGAGTCTTTTATTTTTAGTTTTTCTTTCTTAGGTCGAGGTGTTTCGGTTCCTACACTCCAGATGCATGAATCAGCTCTTCCCTAGGCAGCACCTGCTGTCTGCCTGACAAGAGGTGCTGTTTCTGGCAGGATGGATTTTCTTAATCTCTCTTCCTGCTTTCTGTATCCTCACCTTCTGTTTTGTTTTCCTTTCACCACCTTCACTAATTTCTCTTGTTACAGCTCTCCTCTTAGCCCTCCTTTGACTTTTTCCCACCCCATTCCTCTCCCGTATAAACCATCCACTCTCGCTCCATCTGCCTTTCTCCTGTCCTACCGCTGTCCCATGCATGCCGGAGTCCCACCCCAGGTACATCCCCCCCACATGCAGTCACTTTGCACAAGTATCCCCTTGTGCGTGGGGCACAGCATGGGCACCCCATGCCCTTGGGGGTGGTGGGGAGCCATGGGCTGGACACCAGTGCTGCCAGCTTCATGGGTGAAACATCATTCCTTTCCCCGCGTGGCGACACGGATTTAGCTGGGAAAAGAGCCATGTTCTTGATTTCTCAGGTTGCTCGTGCCTGCTGTGGGCAGATCACTGATTCGAGAGGCTTTTGAAGATTGAGTATATCGGTGTTTTAACACGAAACTAAAGCCCTATTAAAAAAAAAAAGGGGGGTGAAAAGTCTGAGCAAGCTGTACGAGACTTAATGACGTATGGAAATGAAAACAAAGCTGTAGTGCCAAAGCCGAGGAGGAGGCTGAGTAGTTAGAGAGCAGCCCGTGGTTCCTGGCAGTGGGGGAAGCGGGGTACCAAGTAAACAGCGCAGAAAACAAAAGCGAGCTCAACCCGTAACTAAACAGGAAATGACAGGGTAAAATTCCTCCTGAAAAAACGAGAGCTGCTAAACACATTACGGGAGAGAATAAAGGCATCTTATGCAAACACAAATATACAGTAACGGTCCGAGAAGCAGTTTGTTAAAGGAGTGACCGATTACAATTCAGGTGAAGGGTTGTTGGGCAAAGGAAGGAGTAAGAAATAATAGATGTGCGTTTTCTCCCTTAATGTTAAACTGGATAATTCAAAACACACTACACCTGAAAGAATGTTACAGCATTTCTAGATGCAAGGTGAGAAAGGAGACTATGTTTTGTTCCAGATAATTTTTAATTTCACTGTTCCTAATAATTTCTCATTGTGTCCACTTTTTTATTTTCTTTAAATGTAACCTCTAAGTCAAGCTTCAGATTTTTGGTTACAAATTACCCCAAAGTGTTGGCATATAATAAATAGGCTAGGGCAAGCATGCAGCTAGCTAAGTGGGGAAAAATTCCAATTCGCAAATATTTATCTGATTCCAAATCTGTCAAATTTTATCTGAAAACACATTGTTATTCAGTGGTCATCTCATTTTTATTCCTGTGAAATATCATGTTCCCTTACTTCAGGACAGCATTTGAGAAGCATATGAAAATAATTTTCAGGATCTTTGTAAAGCAAAGGTGTCTGGACTGAGTGGGCCTTAGCAGAATTCCCTGAAGTTTTGGACCCCGACTGAGCAGGATTTGCACACGCGTCAGTTACGTCTGCGGGTTTCCGTAGGTGACTAGGTATTTTGCTGAGCCTGGTGCTTAGCATCTCTAGTAAATGTAACATGCAAGAGGAAACTCTACAGATATAGGAACTTTCCGCTGTTTGTATAAAATCAGTTATTTTAAAAAAAAAAGCTATGAAGGGCTTAAATGAGATTCTTTTTATTTTTGCTTTGGCACAGCCAGTTTGCTTCACCTTTGAGAACTCATTTGCTACTGTTATTTGATATGAGGAGAGAGTCTAACTAAAGGGATTGATCCTTTTCACCTGGGGAATGGGATGAAGGGATCAGGGCAGGAAGAAGCGTGCCTGCTCCATGCAGTGCCTGATTTAAGGGCAGAAGCTGCTGCTGAAGCTGTTTCCTGGAAATATGGCTGGGGCTCAGCTTGGCTGGCACTTTGCTTGGCCGGTGAGGAAAAGTCTAACACTAAGTACTGCTCTCTCAAGGAGCTTTTCCCTTGTCGCTGTTGTTGTCCCCATCCTGACGGCAAACTACCTGAAAACACTCTTGTGTTGGTTCCCACCCAGGAGGGAGAAACTGGATCTCTCCAGCTTCCCTTTTGATCCAGCTTTCCTATTCTTTTAAGTCTATGCCCCAAGCAACCATACTACAAGTAAGGGTATTTTAGCTTTCTAAGGGCCTCATTGCCTTTATTTTTCCATGGGTGAGATACATGCTTCGGGCTGCTCCCTTCTCATTTGCTGGGTGGCATCTGTTTTTCACAGGTGTGGATTTTAAAGATTTTTTTAAACTGCACTGAGGTAATGGGCGTTATTAATTTTCTGACTGTTTCTGTGGTTAACAAAATCTGGAGGAAAGTTGGGGAAATGTTTCTTTTCAACCCTTAAGGCTCCCCTCACCCTTGGCATTATCAGAGCATTAAGTGTTCTTCACTGTGAAACTGAGAGCCACAGAAGCCAGCTGAACTGCAAGAGGCAAGTTAAAATAAATGTTCTTAGAATATTTAAATGTCTAATTCAAACCTATATGAAAACATTTAGTTAGGCCATAAAAATGTGAAGGGATGTCTGAGAACGGATTTGAGCTGTGTATGTTTTGGAATGATGTTGCTTGTTGGAACGTCTTGTCAGCTGAACTGAATTTACAATGAAGTCCAAATATCTGTAAGCCTGTGATTCCTCAGTTTGTGGTATATTGTCCCCGGATCCAAAATGAATTCTGGAAAGAAAAAAAACAAGAAGCCACAGATTTAAATTACTCCTTCTGGGAAATTATAATCTTTAAAAAAAAAATACATCTAACAACATGATATACACACATATAAGTAATTACGGAAGTGACACTTTGGCCCTGTGGCCTTTTTACTGGAGGTCCTTCCCCAAAGCAAATGTTAAATCTCTGTAAGCAACTTAATAATAAACATTTGCTGTTCACTTGTAAATTGATAGTAGTAAAAAAGATTTTTAAAATTGCCAGGTTCTTTCTATTAAAGACTCTAACTAAACTGCAGATACAGCTGCCATACAAAAATTGATTGCATGTTTAAGAATAAATAAATATGGGCTATTAAGGGTCATGGTTGGATTTAGGGTTGTGTTTACTTTCAAGGGAAGCATCGGAATTGCAGTGAAATCAGTACTTGTCTCTACTTAGAAGATAAAGGACCATATATTACCAGTCACCCTCTGTGAAACCCACTGACCCATTTTATATGTCTGTACTATAAAAAGTAATGTACCAGACCAAGACTGACTTATTTAATAATTAGCAGTTGTTTTTTCTTGTTTAGATTTTTTTTTTTTATTGTTAAGTCCATTTTTGTCACGCGTATCTCACGGTTACAATGCCAGTTGAATCGTGTGTGTGAAAGAGGAAGAATCTGGAGTAGAAGAAGGCAGAATAAAGCTTCACACGCTGGTTTTTTGCATCTATTACTTTTTTTCCTTCTTTTTACATATGAATGTAGTTGCATTTTATGTAAGATTTTCAAAGGCATGCATATTATGTTTTTGATTAGGGCTTGTGCCTATCTATCATTGCTAGGCAATTGAAGGCAATACTGTAAAAAAGATACATTTGAACAAGGGAAAGGAAAGGTGGAGGAGGCTGAGAGCAGAGAAACCAACCCTGGGAGAAGCCCTTCATTTAGATTATTCAATTCGCTCTGTACTCAACTAAAAAGTAATGATATTTATGTTTTCAGTCACAGTTATGGGTTAGGTTTTTTCTTTCCATGAGCTGGTGGTACATCTCAGGTGTTCATAAACAGGGAACACACCAGTTTTGATAGAGCCTTAGACCTTAATCTGACAAGTTTTTTGGCAGCACTGGCTCTTAGCCACTCACCGTGGCTCCAGGTAGAAGGAGACATCTAATAAGACAGATGAGACTGTGGGAGCAGGGCCACAGCTCTCCAGGTCATTTTGTTTCTGTACTTATTGCTGATTGTCATTGAATTTTGGAGGTTGCTTAGGCAAGTTTCCTTTTCCTATTTATTTGTTTGGATGTTTACAAGAATAGAAATATTTAATTTTTAAGTGCTACAGCGAGAGAGGAGAAAAGGCAGACAGAAGAAGAGACATCACGAATCCTTTTCCCCTAAAATATCACAAAAAAATTGCAGTGAAATACTATCAGTACCACTGCTAGCTGTTTGGTCATTTGTTTTTCACAACCCAGAGCAGAGGTGGAGGTAACATCCAGGCAGATGGTGTAGCTGAATAATACGTTGGATAAGAAATTTAAGGAAATGGCATAATCTGTTTCAGTATTCTTCAAAGGACGTTTTTCCTGCTAGTGAGGTTTACCTTTCTTCTGAAAAGCCCTATGAGGTTGTGGGGTTTTCAGTTTGTTTGTTTTGCTAAATCTCATCTATTATGATGACAGATACAGATTTGCTTAAAATTCACATCTGGCTTCCCCTTTCAATGTTCTAGTAATGAAAGCCAATAAAATAGATAAACCAGAAAATCTGGAGATAAAGGACAGCTTCAGGTTTCAGACTTTCCCTGATTTAGGGGAATGCTCAAAGGCAAAGCCCGAAACTTAAGGCTGATTAGTGTAAATAAAATACTAAGGCAACCAACTTTCTGGGGACATTTATTATCGCTTCAGGCCATGTCTCGAGAAGAGGCACTCGTATTTTGGTATCTCTACTCATCTTCTGGAACAGGCCGAAAAACAGCTTTTGCTTCTTGAATTAAAGATACATGGGTTTTGGGGAAAAATAAGGAAATCTCAAAGTACTGAACATTCACAGCAGTTTTTAAAATTACTCGGAAGTATGTGCCTCACAGAAGTCAGTGCTTAAAATTACTTGAAAATATAAGCTCAACTGAAAAGATTTTCACTAACAAATGTGTTGGTCAGTATCAAAAACTACTAAGTCTGGTAGATTATTATTTTTCCTAAAATTTTATAAAAATATCCAGTGGCCTTTCTTTTAATAGACTTCAGTTCTTCTGTGAAGCATTTAGGTCTACTCAGCTTTGCATAGGAGATAACCAGGACAATTTATGTATTTTAGGAAAGATAAACCTGCAGTCAGAATAAATTTTCCTGCAGTCAGGAAATTCCAGAAGAACATTTAAAGCTAAAAAGGACTGCTTGTGTCATCTAGGCTTGTTCCCATGTCTGAACCCACAGGTATTTCACCCAGAAAGAAGTCAAATTTAAGTAATCTCAGCCTGAAAACAAATTTTGAGTTAAATGCTCTGTTTTTACCTTGCGGTGGGTGTTCCCTGCTGTATTTTTCCAACTAATAGAAATGTAATGCAAAATGTATTTCCCAGATAAATTAAAGCAGCGTCCATTGTTACTTAAACTTGTCTTATTTGTTTGTGCTGAAGTGACGTTTGTTTATTTTGCTTCTCAATGCATGAGCTTACTGATTCAGAGCTCTCTGAATTTTCGATCCTGTTGAACACTGTGAGAAATCTCAGTTGAAGGGTTTAATGCATTTTCCAATCAATGTGTAGGGGAAATTTGGCCTTATCAATTTAAATGCTGGAGATCCTTTCATTGCATTATGGAAAAATCTTCTCTAAGCAGAGATTATTCTTAAGAACTTCATAACATTTAAAGGTTAATATGTTAGGTAAAGAACAATATCTTAAGACAAACATTTTTATTACAGGACATGAAAGGATAGTTCTGATTAAATTACATTATTATTTGAATGGGAAAGAAGACAAAGTGCATCATTTCTTGCCCTCAACTTTAATGCCTTTAATCAAATAATGACCTTCTGGAAATAGTTAATTTTAAGCATTTGGAAAGATCAATACCACTTTGCCACCAAAAAATGGCCCAGATGATGAAATTTGATGTATTTAAAGTACCATTTCACCCTTTTAACCTAGTAAATAATTTAAAATGCTTTCAGTACTCCTTTGCTACCATTATGTATCTTGTTCAAAGTATTATGACTTTTCCAAAAGCAACCTTTCTGTACAATGAGCAGCTTACAAGTTTAATACTAAAGACTAAAACTATATGCATATACTGTAGTGGTGATGTCAGCCTTTTTTCTTCTCTTTTATATATGGATTTTGTTTTGAAAAGAAATGGAAATATCTGTGATGAACGCAGCCGTTTGGAACAAAAGTGAGATTTGTAAAGCAAGTTGGATGACTTTTGAAGGGGAAAAAGTCAATATTTAAAGTTTAGTTCATGAGTTCTTTCCTTTGTTTTGTCTATAAGATTTTGTGTTAAAGGTGAAGGATTTGGGTTGCTCAGACAATTAAGAGCCCATTTTACCAAGTGTAATTTCATATCTCTGTTCTATAAACTGGAGTGCCTTCAGCATTGTAAATAAAAAAAAATTGCCCTCTATTAGCATGTTTGTGGGCAGATTAAAAACGGTCTTCATTAGCATAAGTAACACTTACAGATTCTTTTAAAAGTAGGAAATTATTTGCTGAATGATAAATTGCTAGCTTTGGAGTTAGTTGCTGAAAATGTGTTCATTCAAAATGCCTACTTTAGTTTAGTCTACAATACTCATTTTTTTGAGTTAGAAGTACTGTTTAATGGATTATGTACTTAGTCTTTGTTCACAATAGATGCTGAAATGCAATTCACGCTTTCTGCTAAAATGTTTGTATCAAATATCTCCCTATTTAGACTGATTTCTTTTAACACCATGTATTTTTATTACACTATATGCCCCAGAGAATGATACAAAATAATCTTAGATATACTGTACCAAAGAAAAACTGTTCATATCTTAGCATTGATACTCTAAAATGTTTTGCCTTCTTAGATTCAAATTACAGCTCTGCTAAAAAATGTTGGCGTCTTTGTTAGTTATTCTGTAAGAAATATTCATCATTTGGCAAATTTTTATCACTGTAACAAATTCACCAAACAAAAGAGTTCAGTTGCTCCACCTTGAAGCCCTTTCTTCCCAGACTAGATGTGTTTGTTGCTGATTTGGAAAGCTTTGCCCAGAGAACATGTTTCATGACTGTAACGCTGCCCTCTTTGATCTAGTTAGGGTTGGTATTTACACCTTAAGTGCAGATTTCAATTATCTTTTTTTTTTTTTCCTTTAAATAAGAAAGAAACCAGGATGCAAAAATGGTTTGTTAGAGACTCTACGTGAAAGAGCAGATTATTTTATTTAAACACAGCACAGGTCAGACTGAATAAAATAGCATTTGGATACATAGATAAAATGCATAGATGCTTTCTTTAAAATAAGCATGCTCATGGGTCTTGCAGAGTCTAATGTTTGGCAGTTATCCTCTTTGCGCTTTTTCTGCAATAGTTTGGCAGTTCGGCTTTCACAGTTTTTTTTCCTCTAATGTCTTATGTTTCTTTACTAAATCCCTATCAGAAAACCAGACAGAAGACTCTTATTTATTTTAAATATCTTAGGTTTAGCATCTTTTTTTTTTTTCACCATTTTCTTGCTTACTGTAGCAAGACCTTTGCAGATGGTACTTGGTTACTTGAAAGTGCATAACAGTATTTTCTTTGTAGCAGATGGATTTAAGACTTTTAGTTCCCAATAAATGTAGGTTTACAATACATAACTTTACAGGATTTGTGTTGTATATAACAGGTTTGAACATATTATCTCAGAATTCATCTGCATGGCATTTTCAGCTTATCCAGGGCCCATGCCAGTATTTTAAGTAATAGGGAGAGCATAGTGATTGATAGCAGCTAAAGGCGTGATTTTGAATAGAAACAAAGGTTTTAGAACAGAAGGTGTCAAATTAAACTTTGTCAGTTTGAAAAGTAGTAACATCCTGAAAGTTCTCCAAACATATTTACATGTGGCTAATGTTTATATTTTGCTTTGTACTCTCTTTATATTCAGTGTAATGTTGCCTGGCAAATTTACTCTGTTTTAAAATCAAGGTTGTTCCCAATGTCATTACAGAGTTTTGGGGGGTTTGCCTTGCTGCACAGATATATCAGCTTAATTATTTTAAGGCTGTTTTTTTGACTATGTACTATATATGCTGTATAAACCAGTTGTGATCTAATCTGAGTTATAAATATTTCCTTATTATTTTGTGGTCCTTTCCACTTCCTGTAAGACTATAAAGACAAACACCACCACCCCCCCTCAAAACAGTGGCCCAAGTCCTCCTTCAGAATAAATTGTTTGAACTAGGCAGAAATTGCTCTAGACCTAAATGAGTGTAAGAGGAGAAAAATCAGCCTTGTTATGTTCACTTATAAATTCAACTGCATTAACTGCAGCAGTTCCTACTTCTTTAACAAAACTTACAAGTTTTACAGAACTTAAAATTCACCATTAGAAAAGTCTGTATGATCAGTTTTCCTGAAATTTACAAAAACATTTCATACATTCTCATTTAGCTGACTTTTATGAATGAGCTTTGTGTCATATGCAGAATTCTGAACCTGAAACTAAATGAAATACTTATGGGTTGGTTGGTTTGTTTTGAACTAAAAGAAGGCATATTGGTATAAAGTTTGTAGTCTCTTAACTAAGTAAACCCCTACAGCCTCTGTTACTGCCCATTCACTATCTCTTCTGAGAATATTTGGAGATCAACTTTCGTAAATATTTTCAGAAATACACCATGAAGACCAAAAAATTGTTCCTATCCTTGTAATTTTAGAATAATTCAGTTGGTTGTTTCCATGTTGCCCATCATATGTTTCACGAGAGTATGTCTACTTCTTTAAAAACTTGATGAACCCAGTGAAAGGAGACATTTTAGTAGAATAGCAGCCTATTCTGTGTACCGTGTCAGAAGCATCTGATTTGGGGATCTCAAATTCGCTGCTTCCCTGAAAGGCTAGCAGAGACATGCTTCAGGTTACAACTAATCAAATCATTTTTAGATAAGGAATTAGAAGTATTATGTCAGTGCAAAAGTTGATAGAAAAATACTGGAAATATGTTAGCCATCAGTAATTAATAAAAATAAGGTCTGATCTAGTAGAGACAGAAACAGAAAGGACAATAAGGGGAAAAGGAATTTCTTAGTTAAGAAAAACTGTGTGAAATAAGTTTAATCATTATAAAATGTGATTGTTAGGAATTACTTTTACTACTGGACATTTAAAAAGAGTTCCTACTGTCTTTTTTTCCAAAAAGATCTGTGATTCTTGTGGTCACCGAACAAAATATGTGCAGCTTCTAAATGCATGATGCAATTTCTTTTCCAGTCTATCTGTATACCTTAGGGAGGTGCCATAGGAGAGAACAGGTTGTCTTGTCTTTTTTTTTTTTGACATTCACTGAACTGCTGTGATAGTTAGCTCTGCTCTCTGTTTCACCACCATTAGAACGAGGTCCAGTGTGAAGCAGTGCAGACTCCAGACAGCCAAAGGACAATTTTTATGCTTCGGGGCAGGCTGGGGTTTTGTTTGTGGGTTTGGGGGGGTTTTTTAATCAAAAATTTTAGAACTGCATTTCAATTAAAAGATCTAGATTTGTTTCTCTTCATCTTCTTCTCTCCTCCATCCCCAACAAACTACCTATGTCTTCTGATTGCACCTCTTTTAACTCACTGCAGAAAACTAATACTGCTGTTGAGCGTAATCCAGCACGTATCCCTGTGGAAGCAAGGTGGGCAGAGAACCATGAGCAACATGTTGATTTTGTTAGGGGCAAGGAGATTAACCTGCTAAGACATCCCAGGGTGCCTTACGATGGGGAGGGAGAATCCACAGAACCTTGCTACTGTTTTAAAAATATGCCATATGATTCCAGCTGAGACAGACTGTAAGTTATGTGCTCTGTATGAAGGCGTTTGGCCACATTTCCCAGTCGGCTTGCTAAACCCTGAGGCACTACCTGGCACCCACCCTCAATGTGTGGTCAAGGAATGGGCTGTGCTCCATCCCCAGGGTGCAGGGGGCCTCTTCTGCTGCCACTGCTCTCCTCCCTCTCCCCACCCTTCCTAGCACACCTAGTGAGCACCCAGCAGATTTTGGCCCCGTTTAAATTTTTGCTTTCTCAGCTCTGCTACCACCGTCTCTCTAACATTAGTCATTTTGATTGGTTCTGTTTCTTGGGGGCATTTTCTCCTGTGTCATTTGTTCAGTTTTCCACTTATATCCAGGAGAACATACTTCAAATTTTTATACACACCTCACTAAATATTTTCGTATACAATATGAATGCATTAAGATAATTTGTTTACTTTCACCTCTTCCTATCGTGGCAATATTTTTACACTGCATTTATTAACTGTTAGCTAAAGATATGAATGTCTTCAAGAAAATACATATCTATATTGTATCTATGTATCTATGTATCTATTGTATCTAGTAGTAAACTAGTCCGGCTAAACCATTTTTCAACTACCAGTACATATAAAAAGGATCTAAAAGCTTCTGTACATTTAAATTATTTGTTGATTCAATAAAATGTCAAATTATCTTTCCTACAGCATTAAGAAATAAAATTGCATGGACCTAGTTTTGAAAACAGATCCTTGAAGCTAAAAGAAAGGAACTATGCATGTTTTACACATGTGATATTTTGTTTCTAAATTATTTTAATATACAAAAAAATCACTGCTGATGCACACAGTGCTAGCTAGAGTGTTTGTACTCTTCTTTTAAAACTACCAGTGCACAATTAAGAAAAAGATCCTCAATTAAATTTTAAGAAGTTGTAAGAAAACAATTGTTAAATTTTCAAGATTAACTTATATGTGTTGTCTAGAAGCAAATTAGCAACCACTGCAGTTCTTGCACGGGACTCTGTAGGTGACTTGATAGTATGTATCCCAAAACCATGTCTGAATTAGGGTAGGTAAGCTCTTGGGCAACTTGCTGTCCTGTGATGTGGAAATGGTATAAAGGGTGTATCAGAATCTTGGACGTATCTTGCTCCCCCCCACTGTAATAGTGTACGTAAAACTGAGAGACTGTTTTTTTCTGGGTCCATGAGAAAAATCCTGAAACAGGTAGTCATCTATCACTTGAAGTAAGTTCACCTGCAGAGGCACTTCTACTTGTAGCAGGTAGGAAGAAGGTATTACTTGACTGCATCTAATCAAAGGATTCCTGTCTTTTAAAAGGACATTAGGGAGCTCCTCTACTGCTATGATGGACATTAGGCAGCCCTACAGCCAAGGCAGATAATTGAAGTACTTTCTCGTTTTGAGTAGTAGTACCAGGATTTTAAAAATTGCTCAGCACACAATCTACCGGCTCCTGAAACATGGTGTTGAAGCCCTCAGATGGGTGTAGCCTTGCATAAAAGAAAATAGGCAGCATAGAGAATATACTGGCGTCAGTGAAACCCCTGTCCTGTGGAGGGGAGCGTGTAAGGGATTCCGCCTTCATCAACCAGTTTGTTTCTAAGCAAACAACCAACAGCGCTGTCGTGCAGGACCAAGGGGAAGGTGCGTTCCAAAACGCTGGTGGTTGGCGAGGGTCTGTGAAATAACGCAGCAGCCTCTCAGTGTATCGGTGTTTGCTTTAAGCCCAGCCTGTACAGTGAAAGCCCCTTCCTGCTGGGGAAGAGTGTGAGAGAACGCAGCGCCTCTAAAATACACATTTCACCCTCGTTTTGCCCCTCGTGAAGTGAGGAAAAAAACTAATGTTTTGCTGGTGTTATCTTCAAGGGGTGGCTCTGTGAGCTGTTACGTTGGAAAGAAGATCCCTCACCAGAGAACAGGACCCTCTGGGAGAATCTCTCCATGATCCGAAGGTTCCTCAGTCTTCCTCAGCCTGAACGCGATGCCATTTATGAACAAGAAAGCAATGCAGTTCATCACCATGGTGACAGGCCTTCCCACATTATCCATGTGCCAGCAGAACAGATTCAGGTTAGTTTACCTTGGCCAATCCCGCAGAGCGCTAAGTAAATAAAGCTTTAAACGGAGCAAAGGAAATTAGTGTTTCTTTCCTCCCGGCCAGGCTAAATGCAGGTCTCCCGGTACGAGATAAGAGCACACTGCCGTCCGCCACCAGAGTTCAAAGGAGAGCGTGCAACCACCCATGGTTTTTGTTTCGGTTCGGTGGTTTTTCGCAGACGTGCGTGAATGCGGTGGCACAGAGGCAGCTGCGTGCCGGGCAGGGCAGGCCTCCGTGCTGGCTGTCCCTGGCCAGACAGGCGTCAAGACCGAAAGGCAGAGGTGTTTGGCACCGGTTGTCAAACGCCTTACCAGCAAAGCGGGAGGACCTTGTTGTGCTGCTGTTCAAAAGCTAAGCTTGAACCCTCAACAGCGGTGGCTCACCCGGGTAGGAGTGAAGGGAAGGGGATTCCTCATCCCACTTTAACCCCAGCCGAGGCTGGGATGAGTCAATGTTTGTTTGTTTTTCCTTCAGAGCCCCTCTCCCACCACCCTTGGGAAAGGAGAGCATAGAGGCGCTTTCTTACCAGGCCTGCTGACCGCTGGACCTTGGCTGGGTGCTGCTCCGCAGGTGAGCTGGCACAAGGGCACCGTGTCAGGGAGAGAGAGGAGGGGATGCAGGATCCACGCCACGGGGCTTGGAAACGGCCGCCCCGCGCTCCGGGGCAGCCCCAGCAGTGCCCCCCTCCTCCGGGGGCTGCGCCCACCTTTTGCTCACACGGGCACCATGAACCGGGAGCGTGGCTGGCTGTTTTGCTAAATATTGTAGCCCAGGTCAGCAGTGCGGACTGCTGTCTCTCTGAGCTGGGGACTCTTTAATCCCCTTTCACAAAAGACCTGAGGTCAGCCTTTTAACTGCTCCCTCTTAAAGGGCAGATAGTACCCCGTCCTTTCCCAACCTCAGCGGAGACCCAGTGTATCATTTGTATTACCTATACAGAAAAATATTTACAAAGCTAGGAAGGATAGAGTTATCTTGCAGCCAGAAACAACACGAGTGTATATTAAAGATAAAGCAAACTGAATAAGACAATCCCTTAGGATATCAAGTACAAAAATAATTGTGAAAGCCTGGAAACTTGCTGTTTGATTTAGCAAAAAGAGAGAAAAAGATCTATATTAAGTAATAAAACAGCACTTGTCTGAAAATGTACATTATTTTTAATAAAATCGCTTCTTAAGGGGATAAAAGGAGAAGGTTATGCACAGTATAAACATTCAACCACTATGCCACTTACTTAGATTTTTTTGCCTTGTTGATAAAAGTTGTGTGTTTGATCTCGCAAATATTATTCACATAAGCAGTTGCATTGTAATCTCTTAATGTGACTTGTAGAGAGTAAGGATTGGGAGATTGGGCCTGAGTTTTGTCTCTGCTCTTCTACATGGTAATTGTTGTAGATGCATAAACACGTAGCTAAGACACAAGTTTTCAAACTGTATGTACAAAGCCTCCAGTCTTGTAAGAATTTAATGTGCTGGGAGTAGTCTTGAATCTCTTTGGGATTGAAGCCTTGAATGGGACTGCTCACAGACCATAAAACATGAAAGGATGTGAATAGGGATGAGGCAAGAGCCCTAATTCCACTAGCATTTGTGTCAGACCTTACAATAAGAAGATCACTTAAAGCAGTGGCTTCTAAACCGGGTGTTGAGACCTATGTGAAGTCTCCACAACTATGAGTGGTACTACAAAGTGGACAGAATTATAATTCCTCCAATATTTATACTACTTGTACAGTATTTTGTGCTTCTTGGGGTCTGCAAGTGAGCTGCAACTGGAAGCTTGGAAACCACTACCGACACAAAAAAATGTTGAGGGGAGACTTGCAAAGGGAAATGAAATGTAGTGATAGCAACTGCTTGTTTTGCTGCTGTTGTTTTTTAATAATAACTGGTGGTTTGTACCATATGACAAGAAATTTGCTGATCCAAAATATCTTACTAACCAGTGCTTCCTGTGCTATGAAGCAAAAGAATTGTCAACAAAAACAGTAGCTGATAAATTTACTTTTGATTTTAAACATGATCTTATAGTCTGCTGTACTCCGGTGGTAGATGAGAAAAACATTTCTGTCCCTAGGGCTCAGTGCCTCACCTTTTAAGAACATTTCTGAATCCATGCTTGCAAAACTTCATTTTAAGCTCTTGTTAATTATTTACATCGTGATTTGCTTTATCGTATTCTTCTGATGTGCATACTGGCTCATTTTTATTGCCCGAGTTTTTGGAATGCAGCATGTTCCCTGCTAATAATAATAGTGCAACTTACTTAGAGCTTTGCATCTTAGCACTTTATAAATATTAACTAAATAATCCCCAGCACAAACACAGAAGCAGGTAAATATGTTTGTTCCCTGTTTATACGTTGGGATACTTGAACACAGGCAAGACAGACCCTCTCTGAGACCGCAGGCAAGAGAGGTCAGAGCCAGAAGGGGAAATACAGATTTCCTACCTCCAGATCTCTTTGTCCTTGCCGAGGCCGGGTTTGACAGTGCGACGTTAGGTGCTTCCAGCTAACGCATTCTGTCGTATCGTTTGCAAGTTTGACAAGACTTCAGTGCATACTAAGGTCAGATCAGCAGTGGGATATTTCCGCACTTAGCTAAAATGCTCTCCTTCTCCCTGATCGCCCCAGTCCCTTAGCCTGTCTATTGCTAGAGATTTGCAGCCCTTGTTTTTGGGCAGCAGCTGCTGCTGCTGGCAGAGCTCCTGTGCATTTGCCCTCATCTGGCACTTTTCTCACTTTGCCCTTGCTACAGTTCTGGCTAAGCTGGTCAAGTTAATCCTATACTATGTCACCTACTTAGCATTTTGTCTTGTCTGCACTTGACTCATGGAGCATGTTCATTAAAATTTGTCAGCTAAACCGCACCAATGTCACGTCATCGGCGCTTTCAGTCAGACAAAGCCAGAATGTTCCTTCCACCTCTCTGTCCGTATCCCACAGTCCCTTTATCCCCTGTCTCTGCTCACACACATATAGACACATGCGAGGTATGCAGAGAGTTCTAACTCCTGTTTTAATTCTGGTTCACCAATAATGGGCCTTTTTTTCTTTTTCTCTCCCCCCCCGCCCCCTTTTTTGTTATTTAAACTTACTAAGCCTTTGTTTATAGCTTTGCAATTCCTCCCCACTCCCCCCGCCCCAGATTTTTTGGTAACACAAAATCTGAGCAAGAATACATGTACAAAAAAATTGCTGTGCTTTGTCTTGCAGCAGCAGCAGCAGCAGCAACAGCAACAGCAGCAACAGCAACAGCAACAGCAACCAGGTCCCAGACTACCCCCAAGGCAACCGACAGTAGCATCACCAGCTGAATCTGAGGATGAAAATCGTCAGAAACCCCGACCGCGAACAAAGATTTCTGTTGAAGCCCTAGGGATTCTACAGAGTTTCATACAAGATGTAGGCCTGTATCCAGATGAAGAAGCAATCCAGACTCTCTCTGCTCAGCTTGACCTGCCCAAGTACACCATTATCAAGTTCTTTCAGAACCAGCGATACTATCTCAAGCACCATGGGAAGCTGAAGGACAATTCTGGTTTGGAGGTGGATGTTGCAGAGTACAAGGAAGAAGAATTGCTCAAGGATTTAGAAGACAGCATCCAAGACAAAAATGCAAACACGCTTTTTTCAGTTAAACTAGAAGAAGAGTTATCGGTAGAAGGGAACACAGAAATTAATGCTGAATTGAAAGACTGATCTAAAAGTATTATTTTCTTTCAACAGTGCCACTGGTATTTACTAATGAAATGAAAATTCCATCTTGCGTTCTGTCAAAAACCTTTATTATTCATTGTTTGGCCAATGAATCTTCCAAAACTTGCACAAAAGTTGAAAAAAAGGATAATGCAGACTGCACTAGATGTTTTACTCTGTTTTACAAACTGCTTCGCAGCAACAGATGAAGCGTTGAGGATTGTTTGATATTAATTTGTGTTCACTGGATACACTGTGAGTGTACCCAATAAGCATGATACCAGTGATTTTGATTCTGGAGCCTTCAGACAAGCATTACAACTTTTGTGATTTACTGTTTTTTGTTTCTGTTTTGTTCTCGTTTTTTAATTATTACTGTAGCACTCCACACTTGATCTTTGGAAACTCACATTTATTTAAAAAAATAAAATAAAAAGAGTTTGTTACTCTTGTTCTATTGTATGTTACAAAAGAACTATAGACTGTGGAATGCAGTTTAAAGATAACATATGCCAACAAATGCCTTGTATTATATGGCACTGCCGTAATTCAGATTTGTTTTCTTTTGGAAATAAAGGTCACTGTATTTTTTTTTCCATTCTCATTGTTACATGGTTTTAAAGAAAATGAAAAAGAAAATGTGAAACACAATTTAGTCCTCATTATTTATTTGTAGATCCTGCAGCATCATGTTGTAATTAATTTTTTTGGAAGTTTCCGTTAAATGTAATATTGCTTCTCTTGTTATCATACTGATTTTTTTTTCTATTTATAAATGTATTTTGATGGGCAGTAAAACAAAGTGTCTTAAAAGTTTTAAATAGAGAAAATGTGCTTTACACAGTTGCCTATAAAAAGTGCTCTATGTTATCCAAGCAATTCATACTATAAGCTTCACTCTTATTGTTGTATGCAATTTTTACTATCATGCAAATAAGCTTAGGTAAATAAAACTAATAGATCACCTTAGAAACTTATGCAATTAATGTGAAAATAATTGATGTTTGCAATGTGTCTTCCTTTGGTTTACAATCAATTTTAAAGCTACAGCTGTATAAATTTTCTGTATAAAGGTGTATTTCTTTTTTATGAGTTTATTGCTATGAAAACACCAGTTATTTTGTTACAGCTGGCTGTTTTTATAAGTGTATCACAATTTTCTTTATGCAGAAATGTTCTGACTAGGAGTGGTTATTGACTGTAACTACACAATTAAAATTGTTTGTATGGTATGATATGGCAGGGTTTGTCTGCGTATGTGTATATCTGGGAGGAATTACTTGTTCTTAGTGCACATTGTACCTTCTTGCCACCACTTTGAAGATGACATTTCAATTGTTCTCCTTTAAAATCACAGACAGATTTTTTTAATGACCTTCTTAAAATTTGAATTTAGATAACATACTTCAAAAAGAAACACAGTTTGGTTATGAAAATCATAACCTGTCTTTTCTTGGTTTAAAAACTTGCCTGCCCAACAGAGATAGCAGGATATTATTGAGTCAAAAGGCTATCAGGCATAAACATATTTACAGTTCCTGGCAGTAATGCACTTATAATGGATACAGCTGGTTTTATTTTACACTAGAATTATGCTAACACTATTCCTTGCACTAATGTATAAACATTAAAAAAAAACATTAATAGTCACAAAGTAAATAGGAAAGATGGGCTTTGCACACAGCAGCCCCCTTCTAAGCAAGATTATTTTTAATGATCACTAATAAGGTTCTTGATAAAGCCGTAACAATTGGTGAGCTCTGAATTTATACAAGGCTCATGTTGAGGCCAGGGTGAAATCTGCAGCTGAAAGCTGTGAAGTACACACCATTGTTCTCTTTTCCTAGGAGAGAAACAATTTACACCCAGTGCAGTTCAGGATTTGAATTGAGTGCAGCTCTTCTAAAATGACTAAAAGTTTGCAAAACTCAGGATGAGTTTCAAAGGCACAAATGACTCTTAGGTTGCAGCAAATTCCTCCTTTTAGTTCCATTAAGTTCTTTAAGAAGATACGTATTAGGCAGCAAAGCAGGTTTTCATTCCACATGTTTAAAACTGCTGCAGGTGCCGCAGTGCCCTTGGGGTTTCTCGAGCAGCTCCCAGCTGCGGCACCTCTTGGCTCCTCCCGGGAACGTGTTGGGGCTGCACCATGATTTGGGTTTGGGATCCAATCCAGTTAAAAGAAAAGAGCCTTGGTACCACTCTGGGAGGGAAACAAGCCTTAGGAGGGACACGGATGTGTAACTTGGCATTGCATTCCAAGGGAAGGACAGTCAAACTATGCCCTCGCTTAAGTAACTTGCAGTAGCTATAAAGCTATTGATAGCCTAAAGCTATGCTGGTTGCAAAAGGGCAAAACCTAAGCCTGGTCCAGGGAAGCCACTGTGGTCACTGTTGGATTTCTTCACTGATTTCAAATGGGATCATTGCTTTGTACAGCCACACAGCTGCTCAGAACGAGGACAGACCCCTGTTCACAGCCATGGGACAGGATGAAATGTAGCCCAGGCAGTGCAAGCTGGTTTTATGTGCAGGACAATACTACTGGCACCCTTGGGCTGGTCGAAGAGCCGAGTGACCATTTCAATAGGGCTGCTTAAGGAAAAAAAAAAATACACTTTTAAATGTACGCTTTTGCTGCATGGGCATATGCAGGCTAGAACAGAAAGAGAAGGAAGACTTTCCTGGTTTATACCTCTCTTCTCGCTAAAAGCTAATACACACAGCACTCCTAATACCAGAAACAGGGCAACAACTCCAACACCGTATAAAAGGATAAGAAGAAATGTTTATAAAATTGTCTTTGCTATTTTGAAAGCAATTTCCTTTTCTTTTATCCTTTTAAGTTTTATGGGTGCTGAAGTAGAGGCCACGTGTGCTTACAGATAGTTATTATAGCTGTTTCTTTTCCATTATCTTTGCTTTTCTTTCTCCTAGCATAGCTGAGGTTATCTTCCAAGTAGTTCAGCCTCTGTAGTCACATATTACCTGCACAGAGGTTTGAAGCAGTGCATTTTTGTGTCCCAGTGGGTGGGCTGCGAGTACAATCTTTTAACTTGGCCTAAGTGACCAAAAGCATTTTTGTTAAATCCTTCACAGCATTTTCAAAGGTGATATGGGTATTAAGGATCCCAACTTTATGTGGATGCGAGAGATTTATGCTGTTAGGTCTTAAGCTGCTACAAGCATATGCCACCTTGACTTACGGACCTGTTAGACTACCTAGAAAATTACCTTATGTCCTTTTCTGTTCCTTTTTCTCACCATCTGGTGTAATCCTACAAAAAAATCCCTTTCCATTTCTACAAAGATTAAGAAATCAGACTGGACTTCTGTAACAGAGAACACAAACTGAGACATCAAAACACTATTAGTTGGGAAGTTGTTAGTAAAACTCACTGAGTAGGACTTCACTGAGAGCATATGAAATTGGTATTTCGTATATAGTTTAGGGAAGTATGGGGAAAGAATATTGCTTACTAGGAATAATACTTAAGCTGCAAAGAAAACCAAATGCCTAAAAAAGAAGGAAGCGAGTGCTGGGTGGGGATGGCAGGACTTAGTTTTTGCTATAAAACTGAAGTTAAGTATTTCATGTTTTATGGTGTTTACCATAAAAAAAATGAAGTATTTTTACTCCCCGCTGATTCCCGTTAATCTGTATTTAACTGACAAGATTTATGTGTATATGCTAGAGTCCCCAGTGTGTGTTTTTCAAGCCTGAAAGAAAACCAAAGAGGCCCCAGATTCCAACAAGTCCATGGCTTGGGGACAGTCTCAAGCCCCAGTCACACATAAAAAGGTTGCTTATCGTTACTTACCAAGACTCCCTATCCTACAATGCAGGATTTTAGATTAGTGTTTTGTACAGCTACTTTAAATTGGTCAGATGACGCAGAAAAAAAATGTCCAGGTGTTAAATTATTCCACTTAATTTTTTCTTTAAGTTGGGAAGGTGCAGCAAATGGAGAAAGAAGGGAAGGTTCCCCTAAAGCAGTGATTTTGTTTCAGTGATTTACTGAGCCAGTACAATGGTTGTGCGCTGGGAAAGCACAAAACATTGCTAAGTTCATTTGCCAAAGCAAATGCCCTATATGTTAAGAGCAGTATAAATTAGATACTACGGAAGATCTACTTGAGCATCAAGTATTAGCAATTCTGCTTAACTTACTGAACTTGTGCTTTGATGTCCGGTACATTGCAGAGACCAAAGGTATTTTGATTTTTACATAATGATTTATATTGTGCTTTGAATAACAGTTCCATAGCAAAGCAGGCATACAAATATACTCCTGGGCCTTTTTTTGCACACAGATGTAATTTTAGTTTGGTGTCCTCACAGCGCCTTGTGTCCACACAGTGTTTTACTACAACAAATGAGCTAATAATTCAAACTGCAATAAGTGATCCTCCTTGGAGCAGGAGTAGCGCTACTTGGCAGTGAGTTTGTTTGCTTTCAGGTTCATACGGGAGCCTTCCCGCCCGCTCTGCTGCTGGCGGTCCTCCCGCTATCCCACGCCAATTGTTTCGTGTTGGCCTGGCCTGGGCACCCTTCCCGCTCTGGGTCATCTTGCCCAAATGTCATCTATCCTGGTTACATGCCAGCACTTTGGTCTATGTGCAACAGTTTAATATGAGGCAGCAAGGCCTGTATGTATCTGATGTCACCTATCCTTTATCATCACCATTCATGCTGTGAGCCCTGCAGAGTTGCTAGAACAAGCCACTTGCATTGGAAAGAGGGTGACAACTGGAGCAAACCCAGCAGCAGGCAAGCAGTTTCTAAGCTGATGGAGTAGAGGGGGCAAGGGGACATACATACATCCCAGAGGGGAGCAGGAAAAGGAGAGAAGAAGGTGCCAGAGAAAGACGGGAGCATCGCTGAAGTCACAATAGCTACCCTTGCATGGAGGAACGGGCTCTTTCTGCAAGCCATGCTACAGCGATACTCAGAACTACTTCAAGGTACTGCCAAGACTCCATGGAAAATGTTCCTGACCTGAAATGTACAATGGTCTCCAATCATGGGATTTGCCTTGGCAGGCAATACCTAGGGTAGCACAAAAGCCTCCTCAGCTGTCCGTGGCAAAAGAGGTCCCCTAACAGTTTGTCCTCTTGTACAGTCCCTGTGTGTAGGACATGCAGGATTTTTTCCGTCTTTTCAACTGACAGCTACCATGGCAGATGCAGTTAGGACTCTCTTTCCAGGTTATTTGCTTACCCACACAATGTGCTAAAACAACATCCAGGCTGTAAATCCTCTAATTTTCCTCCAGGATCACATCCAACCACAGGCAGTATGTTTGCAGCCTCAAACCTACTTTTCTGAGCTGTCTCCTACAGCCCTGCTCCTGCTCAGATCAGATGTGCCCCAGGAGTTTAAAAAAAAAAAATCAAATGTGTTGTATGGCCCAGATGTTTATCATAGTGCAAGAGAACAGAAAAAACATGACCTCTGTGGGCACACAGAGTTATATAAGCACACACAGTTCTAAAGTTTTGGAGCAAGTAAGTTGCCCCAAGAGGGTTCAGAGAGAGATTTCGTATTGCTGTAGTCATCTTAAAGTATCAGTTGCAATGATTTGAAACTGTTGGGGCCAGAAAAATTCATGCAGTCCTACTAACTTTGCAGGGGACTTTCTCCCAGAACAGAATTTAAAGCAAAGAGCACTCTGTTTTGTTATTCGCATTACAAAATAAGCCATCTTTGCACAACCAACTTTACAATTGTTGTTGCTCTTCCACATCTATACTAAAGCAGGACACCATCCTGCTAACTAGCAGCAGTGCCTGCAGCTGTATGTCCCTTCTTGCCCCATCTTGAGGGGCTCCCCTGCATGTAACATGCCCCAAAATGGCTTAACTCTTCCTTACTCTCCCATCATCAACTTAAACACGGCCTTTCATCTTGCAGTCAATGTTTTTACCTGGGGAAAGCAATTTAGAAAACAACTTATCTTAGAGCAAACCACAGCAGGGAAACGAGTGTAGGAAAAGTATAGGAGATGTAGGAAAAGTGATTCTTTATCATTATCAGCATGACAGCTTGGACTGGGAAGTAAATACAGGTGGTGGTGTTGGCTTGCCTTAGTAGGCAAAATGCTGTATCCCCAGCCTCATAAGGATTTAATGTATGTCAGCTGAGAGACTGAAGGCGACAGAGAAGGAGGAAAGGTGAGAAGAAATATCTAGATAAAAACTTAACTGGGGGCAGTCATGCCTAGAGATGACTGGAGGATTGCAACACTAGTTTAAATTGAAGGAGATCTGAGGTAGGCACCAGGAAAAACTAAGTGAGGAGCACTTTGTGGTTCACATACTGGCCGTCCTGCAAAAATGCAGGAAGAGTGGACACATTAACAGAGTCGTTTCAGAGGAAAGATTAAATAGAGAAGGCTTGCAAAAAAATAGTGGCAGCTTGCTTCTTTAGCAAATACCTGCAGAATCATAAGTGGTCCATGGAAGGTGAATACAGAAAGAAAATTCAAAATTTCTTGTAACAAAACTAGAGGTAATGTTTGAAATTGTCAACTAGCAGGATTACAAAACAGCGAAAGGGAGCAGTTTTCTGTGCATTTACCTGCTGAACTCACTTGCTATGCACACCCTTTCATACCAAAAGCACAAACGGCTTAATAAAAGTTCAAAGAATTTGTGAAAGAGGCCAAGGACTGCTTTCCACTCTGCATTGCTGGACAACATGTGAAGATTACGCTGTACTGGTTTTTTCTGTGACCCAGTGATGGTATCCATGTGGACAGTGTCCAGCATCCAGCCAGCGACATGGTTGCCTTAGCCCTCCATAGTCAGAAGTGAGATGAATTTGAATGGGCTGAAATTTGCACTGTCTTCTTGGTCAGGTATGCTAAATGCAGTTTCTGTACTTTATTCCCTACCTTGTTTATAACCAGATTTTAAAACAACTGATCTGAGTAATTTCATTGAGGAGTAGGTCACCCCATATTTACAAAGCATTCCCTCCCACACACACCAGCATAAAAATTTATACCCAAATCATTTTGGCCATTGCCATGGTACCAGTGCAATCACTATTCACAGCTATGCTCTAACTGCAGCAAGAACAAAGTAATGCTCCTTTGACCCCATTTGCCTACAAAACTGGGCCATTTTTTATCATGTGGCACCACCCTTCTTTCAGCCTCCCCTCTGCACATCCCACTTCCATTCAGGTTTAGCTGACCTGTTCCTTTCTCTTCTTAAAAAGCCTGCTGGAAAGGTTCAAACCAGGGAAAGATAACTGAGGGCTTCCAGAATGACTGGAAACAAAAGTAGATGTGTATATTTGCATCATCCCCTCATGAGACATTGCTCCCAAGCTTTTTAGGGTGCGTTACAGGATGGCTGGGAGAAGAATCACGGGAATGTACTGGTTTGACCCCAGGTCTCCTCCAGTCGTCACCAGGCTTTCTACAACACACTCTTGGGAGCCACGAGCAGATGGATGGTCACTGCAGCCAGGGGTACCTCCCCGGGGTGCCACGTAGCACACGAGCACAACACTGCTTGCAAGTACATTTTTGGACAAAAAAAGCACCGTGGGAAAGCAGATCAAAGCAGTGTGATTGCATTTCACGTTTGCTACAGCTCATTCCTGAAGCCAGGGTGAATAGCCTAATCCAATGTATCATTCCTGTGCAGGCAGACCCTCGGGCTGGCATCGTGTCCCATGGAGCACTGCTCCAGTGTGCAGCATCTGCCACCGTCTGCCCTAGGGCTTGGCTTCAGATTGCCCTCCTCCTTTCCACCTCCTTTTGGGAGATGCTTTGCACAAACTTTGAAGGCCGAAACTCAGGCTGTTTCAGGCCCTTCAGGGCATTTATTCCCCTGCTGCTTCCTGCACTACTTGATCTTTGATCCACACTCCTGACCTTTAAGGATTCAAAGGGGCAGATTTCCAGTGATTTAGCTTCAATTTTGCTTGCTCTTATTTTTGCAAGTCTATCTGCTTACCCATTGTCTCCCCTGTTTAATCAATACGTCAGCTGTTGATCACAACCGCTGCCAGACAGCTAGTGGGACAATTATTCTCACAAGGACTTTTAAGTCCAGACTTTTAACCCACCAGGTCCAGCACGGAGCAGCTGCAAGAGCTCTGAGTAGCAGCTGCCCCTTTTCTACTGCAGCTGCTGAGCTGCTCTCCTGATGGTCTCTGGCTACTTTGCTAGGGCAAGGGGAAAAACTACTTTTTTTTTCTAGACATCATAGTATAAAAGCTTAACTTGCTGCTCCTGTAAGAAAGGAGGTGAAACACCGCAGCCAGCTCCCACCCAGTGTGGTCATGATAGAGTAGCCTGGGGCAGCTCTACCTTGCACCCAGACAGCAGATGAGTAAGAAAGAGGCACAAGACATGGCAGGAAAGCTCTTTCTGCCTGTCAGTTTTCACACCTCAGTTTGTTGTTAAAGAGGCATTGGGGCAGATATTCCTACAACCTAAAGATACCTGGAGCAGTCTCAGACTCGGGATCCTACAGCTCCTGGCTTCCAACTTATCTGCCGAGCAAGGGTCTATGGCAGGCTCTTTCAAACCTGTCTCCTGAACTTCACTGGCTGCCTTGGGGCATGGCTTCACCAAACCCATTGGAATAATGTCAAGAAGAAAAACACAGGAGCAAATGTGCCACATGTCATAAATAGTTATTCTACTGAGGACAATCAAGCAATTTGATACCAACCTTCACCCTTTCCAAGAAATATTCATGGTCACTGGCCTGTACCTCTTCACCTCACTTCTCAAGGATAAGATTTTGTTTGGGCAAAAAAAAAGTGTGTGGGCAACACATTGGCTTAGCTATTTGAGCCCTCAGTTCTGCTGTGGCCCCACTGAGGTCACGAGCCACCAAACAAAACTTGAAACAGTTGCTGTGTTGCTCTGACTTACGATAGTGTCGCAGTTTAACCCCAACCAGCAACTAAGCACCACGCAGCCGCTCACTCACTTCCCCCCACACACCCAGTGAGATGGGGGAGAAAATCAGGAAAAGAAGTAAAACTCATGGGTAGAGACAAGAACGGTTTAATAGAACAGAAAAGAAGAAACTAACAATGATAATGATAACACTAATAAAATGACAGCAGTAAGAATAAAAGGATTGGAATATAGAAATGATGCACAGTGCAATTGCTCACCACCAGTCGATCGACGGCCAGTCAATCCTGGAGCAGCGATCCCCCGCCCCCACCCCCAGCTTATATACTAGACGTGACGTCCCATGGTATGGAATACCCCTTTGGCCAGTTTGGGTCAGCTGCCCTGGCTGTGTCCTGTGCCAACTTCTTGTGCCCCTCCAGCCTTCTCGCTGGCTGGGCATGAGAAGCTGAAAAATCCTTGACTTTAGTCTAAACACTCCTTAGCAACAACTGAAAACATCAGAGTTATCAACATTCTTCGCATACTGAACTCAGAACATAGCACCCTACCAGCTACTAGGAAGACGGTTAACTCTATCCCAGCTGAAACCAGGACAGGTAGGAATTGGCCTTACATTCGCCCAACACTGAGACTGGGGCTAAAAGAATTTGATTTAAGGCCATACTACTCCACACCTCCTTGGTTTTGCTGCAAGCGCTGCTCATCAGTATCAAACCATCTGTACCCCCATAGTTTAGGGCTATGAAGTTATATCTGCAAAGAGTTACCACTGCTAGTAAGAAGTTGTATGCAACCCACAAGATGAGCAGCTGTAACTGCAGTTTTTTGCCCAGCCACGTGGTCTTTTATCTACTTCTTCAGCACTGGGGTCTGGCAGGTAAGCTGGAGGGCATTCCCAGCATCAAGGAAATTCCCTGCTTCTGCTGATTTCTCCTTCCTGGGCTCTGCCAGAGCCCAGCTTGTGGGATTCATTAAGGGAAAGCAAGACACAAAGTGAATTCATTTCCTCAGCCCCAGTCCTTTCACAATACCCGAATGTGAGCTATAGGGCTGCCTATAGGGGCAGGAAATTGTTTCAGGGGATTTGTGCTGACTTCTCTCAAATGTTCACATCCAGCTGTATAATCAACAGTCAATATCAAGGCACCTTGCTGCCCTGTGGAGGGATCCCTTCCAGCAGGCAGATGAGAGGGTCCTTCAGCACAGTGTAATGATCCAATCCGCTGGGGCTGTGTAACAGCATGTTAATGGCCCACCACTGAAAGTGCTCTAGGAGAACAGCATCAGAGACAAGTGAGGAACAGCGCAGGGGAGGAAACATGAATGGCAAGGATTGCCTTGATACTGAAATAATGGAAGAAACAATAAAGAGAGGAGGGAAAAAAGGAGATAAAAGACAAATGAAATATACACTAATGGCAGTAAAATGTCCCACCCCTCATCTGTACTCGTTTTATTCCGGTATTTCCTCCCATGTCTCACAAAGATTTGCCAGTTCTTCAGTCAGCTGGTAGAAACCAAATGGAAGCTATTTCCTCCCCAGTGAAGGGAGTGTTTTAAACTTTGACAGACCTGGATTCTTCTAAGTTCTTTTTTATTATTATTCTTCCTTTTGGGCTCATAGGCATGATGTTTTCCCATCCATGCATGGGAAGAGGGGGAGGAATGGGTAGGCTTGACTTGTGCTAACTGTTGACAACAGTTGTTTAATTTTTTGCAACATGCACCCAAGTATCATGAGACTGAGTAAAATATAAATAAATATGCTCTTTGGAAACCCCATACATCTTTATGGCCTACAATACCTTAAAATCATGGAAAAACACATGTTTGTTTGGTTGTTTTTTTAAAAAAATATTTTGGTGGCAATGCTACCTCCCATTGCTGTAAACAAGGTCAGGAGGCCAAAATTAGTCTGTCCTGTTTTGCACAAAATAGTCAACAACTTAAGATGTTTTTGCAATAATCAGAAAATTATTGACCGGTGTCAACACCCCCTTTCTGATAAACTGTTGAAATGTTAATATTCTTGGCAAAATTGTTTTTGCTCTAATTACTGTATCCATCTGCTCTATAAGATTGATTATACTGTGAGAATGTTTGTTCTCTTGTCTCCTGCAATGATGGGCCTCTCCTTGGCGCAGAAATAGTCCTGCCTCATCTTTACACAGAGATGAATGTGCAACAGAAATGAAACCAACATTCAGCCCCAATGAAGCTGAATAAAAATTCCTTGAAGGAGTTAATACAGTAGACATTAACTGGCTCTTGGATGGACCATCCCTTGGAAAACTATTGCCCTGGCCTGGATGAAAATAGCTGGCCTTCATCCAGCATAGGATGTCAGTGACCAGGGAGGCCACCAAAAACCTGGAAGCCCACAATGCTGGCATATCAGCAGTGTTACTGATTCAGCTGAGGAGAAGTTTGGCTAGTTGGCCAGGCCCCATTCTGCACCAGCTCCTTGGCAATGAGCAGCCGTGTTGTCCAAGGAGCAGAGCTTTTCCTGTCCTACCTTCTATCAGCACCTGCAAAGGCTAATGTTACCTGGATTGGTTTGGTTATTTTTGGAGCCAACATATACTATACATGCTACCTGTAGCATGTGCCAATAAAGACTTGGTATAAAGTGATTTCTGGTATTAATCATTATTAAAGCTGATTAAAACAAAACAAAACACAACAAAACCCCCATACACTTTCTTATGCAAAAAAATTCAGTGCAAAAATAATTGTTTTGTTAGAAAAATGTTGTTTTCCTATGGCAAGTCTGGAAGAAATTAAAAATTGCATTTCATTTTGAACTGGGATTTCAAAATACATGCACAAAAAAGTCATGCAAACTCAAAAAAAAATTTTTTTTCTTTGAGCATTCTTGCACAGCAGCTGAACTTTTTCATTGGAAAATGATGCTTTTCTCACACACACAAAATCAAATTCAGCAAAAGCATTTATTTGAGAGATACAATTTTCAGTAAAAAAAAAAAAAAAAGCAGCTCTTCTTTTCCAGATACTGAACTGTGTAGTCATGTCTAAAGCATTCAAAAGCCACTGAGACTCAGGCTGAGATTGCTTTCAGGTTTTTCATTTTAAAAAAGATTTAGGGTCTTTGTAAAAATCTTCCAAGTTCTTGACTCCATAGGGTGCACTCAGTGCATATGCTTATCCTTGCAGAAAGAAGCTTAAAGGCTAGAAACTTCCAAAAAGGAAGAAGGACTTTCTAGATGTTGAAGGGATGGCTTTTTCACAGTTTTAAATTTGTAACATATGAGTACATACAACTTTTCCTGAACTGTAATGCAGCCTAAAAAGCATCTGCTGGATATTCATTTGCACTTTCATGTCAACCCTTCATTTGTGCCAGCAGGGAGTATGAAGTTGTACTTAGCTAACACAGGCTGCTTCCAGTGCCTCAGCTAATGGACCATGCAGGAACACTTTCAGAAGAGTTTAGGAAAGAAAAGGGGGAAGACTAACAAAAATATTGTTACTAGTTATTAGAGATAGAGTGGAAGAATGAGGCTTTTAAGAGAAATTCCTCCTCAGAAAAAGATTATGTATGCCTGCTTGCTTAGTGTGCTATTACACTATTTAGCAATTACTTTTTTTTACACCTGAGAAAAGTTTCAGTGGGGAGAGGATGACTGCAGTCCAGCCTCAACATAACACCTCTCTCTTGTCTCTCTTCTGAGCTTACCTTCTCGTCCCATTTCTTGCAGGAGTTCCCAAACTTAAGAAGAGCCAGCAGAAAGCCATGTCACTGGTACCATTGCCTAGAGCAAGAGAAATGCCGGAGGACTTCCTATAGGAGAAATGTAATAGAAGTTTCTGCAGACTTCTTGCTTCAGATAGTTTCTCAGGCCTGGGCATCAGGCACCCTACATCCATTCTGCCAGCACTCTCACAAGGCCTTTGTGTCCTTGTGCCTGGTGAGCACCATTCAAAGGACTTTCCACCCGGAAAAAACAGGGTTTGGCTACTGCCAAAACCCGGGAGTGACAAGATCCCTTTCAAAATGAACAAAGTTGTAGTTAGGTACCTGGGAGATGTAAGCCCAGGGTAATTTCTGTTGAAATCAGTAGGGATGTCCAATCAGATTTTGAGCTGACAACTTCTTTTAAATTATTTTTCAAAATCTTTTTGAAGCTGTTTTTCATCATACCTTTGTTTAGTCATACCAGCCCTAAAAGGCCAGATAGGATTCTAGCAAACATCACAGGAAATATATCATGGAAAGAAAGTGTCAGCATAAAGATCTCTAAGTCTGAGAAAGGAGAAGGGTTGAAAGTTACAGTCTTTACCTACGACAAATATAAATACCTCAGAAAAGGACACTGACGACAGTGAAGACTCCACACTCCACAAAGAGCCCCTGGGAAATCCAGAAGTCCAAAGAGAAATTAGGGGTTTCCTAAACATTAACTACTACGGTCAGTCTTTGTGCAGGGACCTGAGCACTTTCTCATTGTCCCCTGCACAAAATATGTGGAGGACTGCAGCGACTGAATTAGGCTTGATAATTTCCTGTCTGCCAGCAGACTCAGACTGACATCCTGACACTGTCCTACACTGGAGGACTATTTTAAAAGCTGCCTTTACAGGCACACTGGATGTAATGCAGTTTTATTTTTAAATGAAATCTTTGATTATGGAGAACAATCCCATGGCTAGGGATGCATGCTACAGAACCACAGAGTCTGTGGGGGACCATGCTTATCACAGCAAAATCGCCTTCTCAACTGTTCAGCATTGCTGCCGTGTCATGTTACAGTAATAACTGCAGATGAAGAGCTTTTAATTCATTGATAAAAGCAGAAGGCTGGAGTAGCTGGCTAGCTGTAATGAAGCTTATTATTCTGCAGCTAATTTGCCGATTATATTAGAGTTTTATTTCTGAGCACTTGTACCAGAAGACAGCATTATCATGACAACATCTAAACATAGAAGGTTCTGGGAAGAATGTTAATGAGTTATCACCTACCTCTGCAAAGGTCCCCATTATTAATAGTGAGTATCCTAAGAATAGATCAAAAACTCTCCCTGAAGAGTGTGCAACCTGTGTAAAATATGATTACTCATTTGGAACATAACCAGAAAGTAATGGCTAAGTCACGTCTCATTTTAAAGATTGTGGTTTCTTTAATGATGGTAAGTGGACGAGGGCTCAGATGAAGCACCATGGTCAGGCAGCAGGATTCCCACACAGCCCCAGCAGCCCCAGCCATGGGCTGGAGGCTGATCCTGGGAGAAAAGCTGCACATTAAGGAGCACTCTGTTGCTCCCTGTCATCTGCCTTCTTTAATTTTCCTGCTTCCTTTTGTCACTGTCTGGAGGCCAGGAGCCCCTGAAGACTACTGAAGCACAGGATCTGCTCCTTCCTCCTACCCCTACCACTGAGATCTCCCAAAAGTCTGAACGAGGATACTGGCACATCTCTTTCTGTGCCAGGGAATAAAAGCAATGTCATGATAGATGCATGGGTAAAGAGCAATCAAGGATATGACGTCTGGGGACCCACTCATCCCTAAGATCCAAGCAGACCTTCAGTCAATCCCATACCCTGGCAGCTTCCTGGAAATACTGAGACTGGTTTTTGTCTTCCTAAAATTCCTTCAAAATTTCATTGGGAAAAGGAATCCTTGATGTCCTTTTGCTTTGCTCTTGGCCAGTCTCCCGCCATCCCCAGACGTAGGTCCAGCTCCTTCTGGGTGCTGGTGAGAACATAACATCATGCTAAACCAGTATCTCCTTGGACCCCCGCGCAGGAAAATGCAGCACCACTGAGCTTCCTCGTACCTTAGCAGTAGGAAGAGCAAGCATTGCTTTAGTGGTTTGGAAATTTTGTAAATATGTCTTCTTATTGCTAAGCTTATGAGAAAGTCATATATCAAGTTAGTCTTTGGCAGGTTCAAGCTAGACGAAAGCACAGCAGAGATTGCTGTAGGATATACTTTGGTTTTGTATGTAGCAACACCGCAGTTCAGAGAGGTTGTTTATCCTAATTCACAGAAGCCCATAATTGTTTTGCAAACTCACTGCCTGTTTGAGGGAATTACAAGCCTGAGAGTTTGTCTCCTGTGTTGTGTCCAGCCAGAAAAATTGATCTTCTACTACTAAGAAAAAAAAAAAAAGAAAATGCAACAAAACTCTCATTTTCTTTAAAACACAATACAAAGTACTCAGCAGCAGGTACAGTCTGTTTCTCTTTCCGATTCATTAAAATATAGCTGTTGAAAAACTCGCTTTCATTTCCTAGTGGCAGTGTGCTCTGGTTGTTGAAATCAGTTTAAAACTGCAGTTCATGACTGATTTGTAAAAGCACTAATTGCTGGAGATATTAATGTCAAACTGATGTAGCTGACATCAGATAAATGTCTGCTGTGGCAGGCTGAGGGGTGAACGTGGTTTATCCCGTGGGCTTGCCAGCCCACCGGCTAGCCCAGAGGAGCTGTGGACAGGGGTGACGTGGCCATGGGGGCTGGCTGCCAGGGGTGTCCAAAGCCGGTCTTGCCCTTCTCTTTGGGCAGTCTCCCAGCTGGCCTTTGCCATGCTAGGGGCCATCTGGAGCCAGGAGCAAGACTAAAGAGAGCTTCCAGCCTAGCCACCTCAGTCGTGAGATTTACTTTAATCTGACCCTTGCTTTTTTTCCAAAAAGGGACATTTGGGGGTCAGTTCCACTCTAAACTGTGCTGTCTGTGCTCCAGCACATGCTGATTAGCCACAAAACACCGGGCTGCCAAGCGCAGCAGGCACACTGCATGCCAAGCAGCTTTCTGGGGCGATGCCTGAGCCACATCAGCCCCAGTCCCACACTGGCGCGCAGAGTTCCCACATCCCAGGACAGGACAGTGCCCACACGCCCTTAGAGGGGAGAGGCTTACCTCTGCGGGTGGTGGGGGGCTAACACGCAGGATCCACAGCCTTTGCAGAAAGGACAGAAATGGCCTGCAAAACAGCTGAGGAGATGGACGGTGATGGCAAATTCCCCTCCCTGAGCAAATGTCAATGCACCAGCACGATCTCCTCTGCATATAGTATATTTTGTCTATTAGAGACCAATCCACGTAGCCACAGGCAATCTAGACTCCTTAGGGAAACAGAAGGTTGCCTACTTAGACTTATTAGGATGGTAAATGGCTGAGCAGCTGGATGAACAGGCAAAAATAAACTACCTGATATTCTTCCAAGTGCTATACAGAAACCATCCCCATTTCTCTTCAGTCCTCTTTTAGCTTTGCAAGGCCAAAGGGATTTAGATGCTTAACATTCAGGACTTAGAAATCCAAATCATGAAAATGTAAACAGGTAGCTTTGAAAATCTGTGTCTTAGAAGTCACAGTCCCACTGACTTTCCATTAGACTTTCAAAAACAGATGTGCTAGGGTCCGGCAAGGTCAAGTGGAATTGCCAAGACATTTTGAAGAAGGTCGCATTCACAATGACCTGGCATGTAAACAGCAATGGAGAATATAGGACTCACCCCCAAAACCTGGTTAAGACCCAGGAAGATCAGAAAACCCTTCCTAACAAGATCTAATTCAGTAAGGAAAAAGACTCTGCTGCTCAAATCACAGAAATCTGGACAGGACAGAGGGTTAGATATCAAGGCATAGCTAACAGAAGAATCACCATTGGGTCATGTGCCATTCACCCAACTGTGACAAAATTTTAAGGACTTATCCATATGCAATAGGACCAACTCACATCACCGTATAGTTAATTTTTCTGTGGTTTTTTCATTAAAACAATGTTTCAACAAACTGCTTTTTCTGGTATTGGTGGCTCTGTGTAGAGCTTTTCTCTAGAGCAGTTACAAATGTTTTAGAACAGGACATTATGTATGAATAGTTGAAATAGTTTATTCTTATAATTGTGCATTACCTTGAACTCGTGTCCCACAAATTCCTACTATACTGTGGAATCAGTCACTATTGTTTTCCTTTTCTATCATTTCAATGCTTCTTTTTTTTTTTTTCCTTGAAAGAAAAAAATTCTACCCAGCAGTATACACTGTAGTTTACTGTGCTAGGTAGGAGGCTGACAAAGACCCTATTTGATTGTCAGTCCCTCTCTGAACTCTCTCATTCTGTGGTCCTTGAGCATGGATGCCAACATTTTCCAACAGACTGTGTAAAGTTAGGCATTTGAATCCATATCTATACACGTAAATAAAGTTACCCCTGCTTTTCAGAGGACTCTCAGATCCCATCAGTGGGAGTTTTTATGGACAGAAGACTGAATAAGCATTGCAGGATTTAATTAGTACTATTACCCAAAGGAGTGCTTTAAAGATCGCTATATCAGAGGACGCTGATACAGTTCAGCAGATACTGTTCTTTTTTCTGTGTATAAGCTTCAGTGATGCTTAAGAGAGAAGAATATTCTTGCTTAAAAATTAAGTTCTGCTATGCACTCCTTGAAGTAGTATTTATTTGATTAACATGTCGTGCATTAAGGATGTCAATATTCAAAAAAAAGAACCATGGAAAACTAGAGCCAGAGTAAGAAAATCGTGTCTCTTCAGAGCTATGCTTAACTGCAGACTTAGTAGAAGAACAATCAAGGACAGTTAAAAACACCTTTAGGAGTTATATGTAGCACAAACTGACACAGGAGGAGTGAGCAGGGGCTCATGTAGGGGTTTAAGTTCCTTTAGTGAAGCCTTTGCTTTAGCCTGCTTGTATACCTGCTGGAGAACTGGATGCAGATTCAACAGCTAATGTCATCAATACTCTTGTCTCTAAAGCAATAGTGAAATGTAGTGAATGTGACTGTGACTACCTCAAAAGGAATGGCATAGTGCACTTGTCCATGGTCTACATGAGACATCTCATGATACATATCCTTGAAAAAGGAGGAAGTCTGAAGTTAAAAACCACCACAAAATTTACAACCATCTTCAGCTGGTGCCTCAGCTGGTGTAAATCAGTGTAGCTCTGCTTGTTTGGATGGAGTGACACTGATTTACACAGGCTGTATTGGACTGCTGTGCAAATGTGCTTCTTACATACCTAAAGAAAAAAAAAAGTGTGAAAAAATAAGGAGAGGGGAAGGTTTCTAGATCTATAGCAGAAAACGAGCCAGGAAATCTGTACCTATGTTTCCTATAGGAACACATAGGTACTTTACTGCTTAACAGCCCCAGAATAAAAGACTGAAATTTCAATTTAGAAGGTGCCATAATGACATTTTAAAATATTTGAGTAACAATTAAATTGCATGCATATATATTCCTGTCATGGTTTGGGGTATCTGTCTTCATACAACTAATGACTTTAGCTGGACATTATGAACTCTTCTTACACTGTGGATCTTGCTACATTCTTAGTTTTTACTGTATTCTATATCTCCTTGTAGTGAGGCTATGAAGCCTGATGCCTGGATGTCTGTCTGTGAATGGCTCAGGTATTACATTGCTCATACACTGAATAAAATAAATAATCTGAACTGATCAGCCCTAACAAATAGTAGGGTGGCTCCAGCCCAGCTTTATGTAGAATAAGGTTTGGTGCAGTGAGTTTTCTTCTCTCAGAAAAAAAGACAAAGACAAGAGATGTAGAACAGTCATTTAAGAAGAATTCATGTAAGGATAAATAACAAAAAAGGAACAGAATATGTGCAATGTCACGTTCAAGAAAAGAAATCCAATCTTATAAATGTTAAGAAGAAGTTACAAAAAGGAATCTTTTAGGGTGCCAAAAGGGTATCACTCGAAGTCCAAAGACCTGTCAGGAGAAATGCAAGAAACACTGAAAAACAGCTGAATTAATTTTGCATTGAATTCAGTATTCCTTGTACCATAGTACAAGAGAGCTGTACTTGGGAAGCATTCTGCAAAGTCTACAGCTTATTTATTTAGGTGAATATATCTTCATGAAAGGTTACACCAGAAAAAACAGGGCAGCAGAAGTCTTTGGAGGAGGCACTTGGTCTTTGCGGTGAGCCCACTGGAGGACGGGCTCTTGCAGGGGGCAGTGGCAGAGGAGGGCAGTGAAAGTCCCTGCCAGGATGATGTGGGAACAGAGGTTGGGGAAGGCAGAGGACTGCTCATCACAGGAGCTGCTTGCCCTATGGTGCAGGGCATGTGTCGAGGACCAAAATCTGCATAGTGACCTGCAAAGACCAGGTATGGTCTGAGGACCCCCAGGGCAGCTTCTCTAGGAAACCTCCAGCCACATTCAGAGAGGGCTTGAGCTGGTTTAAAGGCATCATTCTCTAATTACGCCAAATCCCACGCCTTGCCAATAGCTCAGCCCGTGGGATCATTTCTCAGTTCCTACAGATTTAGTCATTTACTCATACTCACTTCACTCACATCTCACAGCCTTGCTTGTTCATCAGGTCTGGATTTGTCCGGATGTACAAAGCAGTCTCCATGCACTGAGTTCATAATAGAAAATACAGAAGAAAAACAGACAAGAGAAGAATACACAGAGGTTTACGCTGAAAAAGTTTATGAGTCCTACTTACATTTTCAAATTTTTCTAAGTTTTTGGGAGTTGGACTAGACCGAAGTGCCTCGCACGTGATGAAGTGTGGATGGCAATGAGAGTCTGGTTAAGAATGAGGAAACCAATCTGAGTAGAAAGCGATTGAATGGGGGGGTCATTTGAAAAAGATCTTCCTGACTTGGGCATAAACACAGTGGTGGGGAACACTCCTGTAAAAATGAAGCCAGTAAGTATTGCAGCCATAAGTAGTGACTGCAGCACGTGTGCATGTGTGTAAGAGACAGATGAAAGATTTAGTAGGTAGATGGCAAAACAGGTGACACAACTTCTGATTCTGACTTATGGAAATTGATACCTCTGCTGAAGTACAACCTGTTCTCCAAATCCTGACATTAAGAAGAATAGCAGCCAAACGGCAACCTCTAGCATTTGATATTTGTGGGAGCTCAAATATTGATTGCAGTACTTATTAATGAGTTTCATTCATAATAAATACATGGTATGTTTGCACAAAGGAGGTGCTTTCTAGGGGAGGCATTACATGATGTATTAAACAATGAATAATTTCTTAATCTTAAATGTGAGTAAACAGCAGGATAGTAAGTGTCATGGTTATAGGCAATTTCAGGAAGGTGCAAGTGTAGCAAGTGCTCCAGCACACCTGATGAGGCATCTCTCACTCCAAATGAAGATTTTTCTTGATAGCAATCGCTATGTGAGGTGTTATAAGCTAGAAATTACTGTCAGAAATTGTAACAGGTAAAGGGGTTGCCTTTTTAAGTACTAAATTACATGTTGTTTCATTGAAACTTTGTGACTGTATTTATTATGGTAACTTTCTGTGTTGCCCTTTTAGAGCTCCTCCTACTTGAAGTATAGTTACTTCTACAATGCCTGGTCTTGGCTAAAACCCCATTTTTTTTGTTCTCCATTTAGATCTATTTCAAAGAAAGTGTTTCCTTCATAAGACAGCTGACACATTTGAAATTCAGAGAAAATAATGTATCACAAAAACTGCACGGAATGGACTTTTTAAAAATGGATGTTTAACATTGCATTTCATAATGGCTGTGTAGCCCAAATTCCTGGTCAAGTTGCCATTTACTGTAATGAAATGGAAGATGAGGTCTTGTGTTTAGGAACTGAAACTTTAGAGCCCTCAGCACTCACACTTTTTTTCCCCCTATGTTTTTTTTCACTACAGTTGCTAGGTGCTTAATTTCTATGATCAGCTTTTGATATGAGGCAAAAAAGGTGAGTGTGGATAAGCAGAACATCCAACCAATGATAAAAATGGTCACAGTTTTATATAAAATATGCAGTTTTTCTTGCACAAATGTTGTCTCAGAATACAGATTGTTGCAACTGGGGTATTTGAAAAAATTAACGTAAAACTACTGTGGAATATTTTGTTTCCTTCACAGCTAATACCCACAAGCCTTTGTTTGCATAGGTGTCCAGGTGTCCATTCCAAGATTCACTGAAAAAAAGGGGAACTCAGCCAACATGAACATATCTACACTGTCCTGCCAGCTCAGTGCTCCAGCTCAGACTCTCCACCTGCCCATCCTGTCTAACTCCTTGGCTGAAACAAGCCACCCTTGTGCCTGGGGAAACCTCACCCCTGGAGAGGGCAGAAAATTGGGCTGAGCTGAAACATCAGCCATGACCATGCAGTGGGGCAGGTACAACTGTTTCAAACTACAGGGCGGAGCAAGTCCTGCCTGTAGACAGGCACAGCTAAGAGTACCGAGCTCAACAGAGCTGATCCACTCCCTGCTGCTGCAGGAGGAAGACTTACATCCTGAATATTCGTGCATAATGGAATAAACAGATGAAACTCTTCCAGGGTTTGATTGGTGATATGATTCACAGAACAAACAGTGGACTGTTAAAGTATTTGCAGAATGCCTGTAATAATGTTGTAACATTTTACCATTACCATAGGCACCCTATTTCCCTACCAAATTTCCCATCAAATACTAGCAAACAAGATTGTTCTCAAGAGGAACAGACAGCAACTCTCACACTTGTGACTGGAGCACTACTGTCTAGGTCTCAGGCACACAAACATTAGGCTGTATCTGTAAAGTGGCAGCTTCAAAGTTACATCGTTGGCTCCAGTGCAGATCCACTGAGACCTCAAACTCTTTTATTAGCTTCTTGACAGTGGTGGCAGCCTCTTGGATAGGAGCAGCACCACTTATTTTTGAGAAACAACATATGGTACTTAGAATCCAGTGGTTGCCAGCTTTTGATGTAATTAGCCATGATCCCTGAACATCTGCACTCATCAGTTAGCCTTTAAGTTGGTGATCTATTGTTCTGTGTCGGAATTAAGATTACTCTTTCTTTGGGCATGCTTCCTTCAAGAATACTTAATGTCTTTAGTTAAAGTTATTAGCTTCAAAACCCTGTGAGTACTCTGTAAGCAGAAAGCCTATTACAGATTATCACCTCGTCACACTTGAAAAGTTCTCCCGAGACTGGAAGAAGGCGACTGCTTAAAAGGCACTGTAGGACAGTGAAGGACCACAATACATGATGGTACTATCAAGACAGAAATACCCTCCTCAGAATAACCATGTTTACTAAATCATATTTGTAGCCTGATATTGTCAGACTTACTGCCATGCATACGCATTAGATAAGTCCAGTAGGTTTATAATAAGGAAAATGGAGTTTAAAATTACTAGTCAGAAGAGCCAAGAAGATGAAAATATTTCAAAATTTTGCTAGAGCTTTTCATTAGAATTTTGAATTGTCAAAGAGTGATAGTCTTACAAGGTGAAAAAAGAAGAACCATTTATTCAGTGATTTTTTTTTTCATTTTTGAATTGCAAAAAACAAATTAACAAAGTATTTGTGACCAATTATAACCTTGGATTACCAGATGGATTGAAAGAGACAGTAAGGCAAGAGAGAGAAACCATTAGTTAAACAAGTAATCTCATGGAAGCCATATGGGCTCTTTAGGCAATTAGGATTATTCATAGAAGAAAGGACTTAAAGAGTCTTTCAGAAAGTCCATTATCTTTGATAGCAAGGTTACACTCGGCAATGTGAACTATCTGGAAGAGAAATGATGCTGGAAGAAAAATTGAAAAGAAAGAAAAAAATCCCAGGAATAACAATTACATCTCAACTAACAAAATCAAACAATAAATGAACTGATAAAGAGTTTCTCTGGCCATAGAGGCCTAGAAAATAGTATTAATTAATCCTGTGGCAGCAGAAAGAGGAAGGAAAAAGTTAGTGTCATGAATACTGGGCATTCAGCAAGGAATCACTTATTTTTGCTAGCTCTATATTTCTAGTAGTCATGTACATAACTATAGGACATCTAACAGGGGTCAAGGAGACTGTTAATACTTGAGATTGTCAAGCGTAGTGGAACTAATAGTCCAGCTCCTCACTAAATAAAAGAAGGCTACCATGTAGTCTATATCGTATTTTCTTAATGAAAGTTGAAGACTTCCTGTCACGCTACCCTCCCTGGCAGTGCTTCTCTGCAGCTTCTGCAAGGTAAACAACATACACTGTATTTTGCAATGAAGCTTTATTCTCAGGCTAAACGTGCCACTTAAGTGTCACCTGGAAGTTACAGACTGGATAATGTATCTGGAAGATAAAAATATGCACTCAGAACAGCCCAAAGACTCGTACAGACTGAGCCTGCTGAACTACCAGCACAGTCAGTTCTACTGGCTTGCCCAACAGTTGTCAGGTCTTTTTAGGGAACTCCAAGCAGGATTGTCTTTCATTGACACATTACACCACCCCTAACAGGTTTGAAGTCCCATCCTGATTCACGGAAGAAGCTCATTATGAAGCATGAATCCTGCACGCCATCTAGTATCAATATTAAAATCCTTTCATATGTGAGGGATGAGAACTTCTTCCTCTCTGAGAAGTTTTTCAGGAGGAGGCAAGTTCCTTCAGGTGAAGAAATAGTTGGGCTGTGTAATGAGGCTCTGCAAAGTGGCATTCAGCTAGAATCAGGTTAAGATAACCTCAAATGACAAGCAAGAAGAGAATGTTTATTTTCCCTGATTTGCAGTGGCTTTGCTATACTTGGCTGCGACACAAAGAATTGAGCTCTGATGAGCATTGCAAGAAGAGAAGATGATTGTTTTACCAGCTTGAAAGAGAGGGGAATCTGGGGAATACATTCTTATTTATATTATTACGAAGATCTTTTGGTTTTTTGGCCTGAGAGTAAAAAGACCAAAGGACATTTAAAGCCTGCACTTTTTCCTGCAGCATTTTCATCAGTTGACACAAAGCTGGCCAATTTATTGCTCTGACTGACAGCAGCTGATCAAGTGTTCCCACAGCCACTATCACAGTGTGAAACATTGGGTTCAAAATGGTGATGGGTTCATTTGCTGTAATTCTAAATGGGACAGAGCCCAAAACCAGGATCCCAGCTCCCTTGAACTCGAGCTGTTCAAAATTCAGATCCATATCAAAATCTTACTGCTCAGGCCCATCACTACTTAATTTACCAAGGCTGTTACTGGCACAGCACTTCATTTTGGCTGTCTTCACTAGCCCTCACGTGGCAGCCACAATAAATTATGCAGCTGGGAATGCAACAGCATCTGAAGCGATTGACCCGTGCAAGGATAGTGATATCGCTCATATCACTGTGATGCAGCCCCATGCCGGGCAGAGCAGCGCTGCCCTCCGCCAAGGGGACTGGAGGTTGGTCGCCTACTCTCCCGCATGTGAGTAAATCCGGTCTATTTGGCAAATGCTGCCTCCCTCCTGTTAGGTAGCAATAGCACTGGATACCACCAACTATGTCCAGATAAGATTTCCCTTAAGCAGGTCTGCTTCCACATTTCTTAAGAAACCCTGTTAGTGAGCAGTGCTACAGCCCATAGGAGGACTTCTCATGTAGGGGCTTAAGTTCCTTTAGTGAAGCCTTTGCTTTAGCCTGCTTGTATACCTGCTGGAGAACTGGATGCAGGTTCAACAGCTAATGTCATCAATACTCTTGTCTCTAAAGCGATAGTGAAATGTAGTGAATGTGACTGTGACTACCTGAACCTAAAGCCTAAAGGATGGATGGCTGATTGGCTGAGACTCAGGAAATCCATGACAAATATGGCAAAAGTGGGTTAGAAACGGGAGCCAAAGGAGTCAGAAAAGTGTGCATCATGGCTGCTAGACATGCAGCAGTAAAGGCACGTCCCTAAGCACTGAGCAGCCCCGAACCGTTTTTTCATCCTGGCTTTTATGGAGTGGACCCCACTGCAATGATCCGGGTGTCATGCTGTGCTGGATGCTCTGCAACCTAAGCTTCTCAGGAGCTGAAGCCAGCGTGGGACCTCCCTGCCCAGGGACTAACCTGAGCTACCTTCCATGGAGGCCCTGTGCAGCTTCAGTAACTGCAATCACGCACAGTTCCAGTGGTGTTTCCAGCCAACAAAGCCCTCCACAGCTGGGGACTCCTCTGCCCTTCTCATCAGGGCCCTGCAGTTAAGTGCTCTCAAGCCACTGTTCCTACTTCCTCAAGCATAAACACTTTCCAAAGGAGCAGAGAGGGACAAACTACAAGTTCCTGGCTTAGCTCCAGAGCCTACACAGAGCTGCTGGCTTACAGATAGGAAAATGACCTTCTCCCTGCAAAGGGAGTATCAGAGCAGCTGTGTTACCTATGAGATTGGGAGCTTTCCCTCCTTCAGACAAAAGTACTTCATGCCCTGACCTCAGAGCAGGTTACCTCTGTGCAGTTTCCCAAGGGACTGACAGTGAACAGAGTGGCCTATGCTAATGCTCATAACTAGTTTGCACCTCACTTTCTGTCTGAAGCATCAAGTATTCACCATGAGTGCTGAGCTACATATGGTGCAAGGTATACATTATTCCACTGGCAGCCGTTATATGACACTGTAAGTAAAATAAAGTAACAGGTAGATATATTTTTCTTGTTAATCACAAACCTAATTTTCTATTAAAATGTATGAGATGACAAAATCTCAACAAACTCTTTAAAGCTATTACTAGAGGATAAAGTATTCCACCAAAGTATTAATATTAACATCATTAAAAGAGTTTTATCAAGTGTGCCTTTATCTCCAGATTGCAAACAATAGCAGCCTGAAGGAGAGATATGCCCTTGAGTATTGTGGTATGAAAACCAACAGCAGTTTTAGAGCCACATAAAGTCTTCTTGTGGCTTCAAAATTAGGGAAAAAAATTCTTGGAGCCACAATTATAAGAAGTAATAGAGTAAATGAATCTATTTTTCATCACCTTAGGCTCTGAAAAGAAAACATTTGAGAATTATATTGATAAGAGAAAGAGCTGAGATATTCAAATGCATTTAATGTTGTTTTAATTGATTAAACTAGATCAGGAACATTTGAAAATGCATAAAGGAGCTGTTTCTGCATAAATTTTCAAAATATATCTGGTTCAGAAGATAGGTGCTGCTTTGTACATGTAAGAGATACAAGATATCTTATCTTCCATGAATCCAATAATGTCTTAGAGTCCAGAAGATTAAGAGTCTTAAATTTTTAGGGTGTATTTTTTGACCAGTCATTTGTTAATGTTGCAGAACTGTCTCTCCCTCCTTTGGAAAGGGAGTGCTTCTGGCAGTACAGCACTCCAGAAAAGGGATCTGAGAGAAGCAAAGACAAGGAAAGATTTTGGTTCTACTATGGCAACCCGTTGCAGGTTTGTCCAAAAATCTGGTGGTGTCAGTGAGTCACAGATCAAAGCATGTGAAAGCCTGGACAAATCACCCAGCCTCTATTTGGGAAAAATATATCTTCTTCCTAGCACCTGATTTTCGGGAGGGATTAACGCCATTTCAACTCTGAGGATAAGGGCTCAGTTCACGAAAATGCTAAGACATTGACTCATTGGTGTCAAGAGCACACCATCTGGTACCCCTAGTTCTCAGATCCCACAACACGTGTGTAGAATAGCCTGCGATGCCCACTGCACCTTCCCAGGCCCTGGCGGTTGTGTGCTAACTGCCCAGAAGCAATCCTTTTCCCTTTTGCTGCAATCAGGTTTTTTATAAATCCCGACAGTGGGTTATTTCAACAGATTTACAGAAGGGGTCTTGTGGGGAGGAGGGGATGGTCTAGGGGAGAAGACAGAGGTAACCAAAAGCCAGTCCGTTGGAGGGCCTGTACCAATATCAGAATTCCCAATCTTGACAAGGTCCCTTTAAAATGTTTCTTTGTTTCATGATCATAAACTCAAAATAGTCCCCTTTGCCACATCACTGTAACACTGCTCTGAGATGAGGAAAATACAAGAATATTGTACTGTAGATGTCTGTCTCCCAGCTGCATTGAGTGATGAGGCTCTCTCTTCCCTGTATGTTCATAAGAGGTAATTTCTCCTAGAGTCTCTCCATAAAAAACTCCTTACAGGGAGCCCACCATTAATCTTGAGCACAGTAAGTATTAGCCAACATGGTAAAAAGAACATTAAAAAAAATCTTGTCCCTAAGCTGCGGAAGCCTAAATAATGACAGTAATAGCATAATCTCACTCTCACACACAAAGTTGTTAACTGACAAAAATAGAGTTCATGTAAAGCAGAGTACACAATCAGAGCAGAAAAGCACAACTTTCCTCACTAATTCCCAAATAAATAACACCAAATATATTGCTTTTAAGTGCTTCATTTATTTTAAAGAAATACTTCTAAAAGAAGTGTTCCAATGACAGACCATGAAGAGCACTTTATAAAAGGAGATTAATTATATCCTGAAAGTTACAAGTGTCATTGAGTAAGAGGACTGCTGTATAAAATACCAATATACCATCCTACTCAGCCACCCATTCGGGCTAGGCCTGATCCTGAATTTCCAGCTGAGAACTGGAATTATTTAGCAATTATTTAGCTGAGCATAAATATTTAGAGACAGTTTCTGCTAACAAATCTTGCCTCTAGGAGCCAGGCCCATAACAATATTCTTGGCACTAGTTTTCCACATATAAATCAACCCCCTAACTTCACACCTTCCTTATTTCATTTTTACAATTTTGTAGAATACCCAGTCTGGTTTATTTATGTGGCGCTGCATCTAGGATTCTCTATACGATTGCTGTTATTAGATCTAATTCTGGCTACATTGCCACCATTAAAAGCAGCCCTACAGTATTAAAACAAGAGACAGGGGAAATAGGACTCTTAGTAGCAGTGGTGTAAAAAAAAAAAAAAAAAGAAAATGTTTTTCTAGCTGAGGAAAGCACAGACAAACAAAATATCCTCCTTCCCCCCGAGTTCTGCCACAAATCTCTGCATCGCTTCCCTCTGTCCTATATATAGATAGAAACCAGCCAGTCAACCAGTTCTCCTCGGGGGACCGGCAAAGTGTAGAGGGGACTAAATCTGGTAATTTGGGTGCTTGTCAAGCAAATGGACAGGGAAGGCCTGACTCCGGCTGGAGCAAGCAGAAAGCAGATGGGGCCTGGTAGCTACCCCTGCCCTCTGAGATCTGCCTTTTTGAAAAGAAAGCAGAGTGAAAACAGCTCAACATTTGCAGTTCCGTATGAATCATGTTGTAAGGAAACTAGTAACCAAAGAAGTCTCTTAAGCCAGGACAAAGATTTACTACCTGAAGTGGCCCAGGGGCATCTGCTGGAGGTGAGGGTGGAGGGTCAGCATGGTCTGCAACAGACCTGCAACCATCCTCCCTCTCTCCGTCTGCTGCTGAGATGGGTTTACTGGGGCAAAATTACAGCAATCCAGCTAAGAAGGGACACAAAAATATTCCCCACTACTAAAGCTCACTTTAAATGCATCATTGATGGCAAGACTCTTTTTGTATTAAGCTGTACAGAACAAAAATTCAGGTTATCCTGCAAGTTATTCCTTGCATCTGCTGCAACCTGGACATTTTCTTCCTTGGTGGAAAAGCACCTTTTTTGACAGCAAGCGCACAGTGCTCCAAAGAAAATCAGGTATTTGCCTTGCTTTGTTTGGTTTGCACTTTTTAGACACAAATGGAGCATATCACAAGTTCACTACTGCAGTTTTCTAGAGGGGAGGGCATGAAGCCTACAAGAGGAAATGACCTTTGAGGATGAGTTGTTTAACTCCAAGTGGGGAGTGTTGAACAGGCAGGGAGAAGAGTGACCTCAAGCAACAGCCTTTGGATAAAGATGATCTGCCTGTTCCTCATCTGGGAACAGCACTACCTTCCTTACCACAAAAGCAAGTCATGTTTAAAAGCATGACTCTTTAGGCCTTGCCAAGGTTACACAATGTATTAAGGAGAGAAAGAAGCAAAAAAGACCCCAAGCCAGCCTCTTCTGCATGAGCTTTATTGAAACAACTGTTTTACACTGCTATAGCTTGAACCTTGCAGTTCCAGCACACTTTAATTTGATGGAAACGTGCCCCAGAAAAGAACTTACCAGTTTTCAACTCTAAATGCAGAGGGAAAAGTAGCAATAGCAGCAACACCACAGCTGAGTTCTCTATAGATGGTAAATAAATCATGGGAAAAACAATCCCCAATTTCACATTAATTGTTTGGAAATCTCTACAACATCAAACATTTTGTTAAAAATCTAGAAAAAAATCAGCATGGCTCTTTTGTTGTTTTTGTTGTTGTTTTGCTTTAAAATGATTTGTTCTAAATACAGCTTAACATGCAGATGACTGGTTTGAGACTAGTGTATTTCTTCAAGACAGAAAAAAACCCACAGTAATAGTTTGTATGGGGATGTCAGCAGAGAGGCTAGTTAATAACAGAGGTACCTGGAAGAACACTTGACACTTGCATGTGGATGGGGAGAGTCAGGCCTTGGGGTAGTCCAACAAATTTGCCTCTATTGGACTCAATTTGGGCAAGAGCATTTTTCAAATCAGAGTGGAATAGTCCCTCACTGATTGTAAGGCATCGGAAGATAAAAGGTAAAACAAATCTGAAGTTCCTCACAAAAGACTCAAAGAAGTTAATGGCTTGCTAGGATTTTTTCCCCTTTGCTAGTGTGACATTCAGAAAGGAAGAGTCAACCCAAACACAGTTTCTTAAGAACCACTGTCTCTGCTCATGTTGCACTTTGACATACACAGCCTGATATTGCGCTTGTCCTCCCTTTTTTTTTTTTTTGGCTGATTTATTTGCAATTCAAACCCATATCTAATTACTGCCCAGTAACAACATTTCCTTTTTTACAGAGCAATTGCTTTCCATATTTTTGCTTTCCATTGAATTTCAATGTTCTGGATCACTTGCCTCTATTGTTCTATCTGAGCTACTGTTTTTCTCCACACTGAATCCCTTTACGCTGTTTTTGCCGATGCTTCTAGCCTCTCTCTAGCCTATTGTAATTTTTCTATCTTCACTCAGATTTGCAACTTCTTTTGACTTTGTATCATCTGACCATGAATTACATTAGCATACTATTTCTTTCCTCTTCCAAATTTGATGCCTAACACCAGCTCCTTTGTGTTGAAAACAAAGAAGTAGTTAAAATATAACTCTTCAACATGTTGATAAAAGCTATCACAGGATTTCCTTAATTTATTCCTAGCAACTACCTGGCCCATATTAATAGGTTCACCTAAAAGGTAGGCTTTATAGTCCAATCCTTCACCAATGCTTTGCAAAAGAAAAAAACCCACAAAATAAGTAAACAAACAAAAAAATCATTGATTTTTGTTACAGTTCTGACTTTTGCCCTGACTCTTGCCATGTTCCTCATTTTAACCTTTCTGGCTAAATTCTTAATGGTGAAGTAGAAATAAAATAAGCAAATTGCACTGTAGTCTGTAGTGCTGAGTCACTGCTCTCCTCCCACTCCTTTCAGCTGTGCCTGTTCCAGATAGATGGCTTCAAAATCAGCCTCTGGGAGTTGGTAATTATGGGAGATGTGGCAACAGGACTTGGGGACAGGAGTGGTAGTAAAGGCTTTTTTGGGGGGTGGGGGAGGTTTTCTGTGGTTATTAAGGATTTTAAAATAAACTGAATATTCCTTTCAAGTGAAGAATTCTGGCCAAATTTTCTTGCAATATGCAGCATTTTAGGTATCTAGTAAGATGAAAAGGGATTGTGGGTTACTTAAATCCCAGAAGAAAAATGCTGAGAACAAAGTTACTACATCTGGGAAACACTTTTTCAGAGAAATTGAGCATAAAACAAATGATTTACTAGTGATCCTTAGCTTAAGTTGCTTTCAGTGCAAGCAGCCATATTGTATTAAGGGAGCTTTTGATATGGCTGTAAGATGTGAGTTTATATCTGTGCTGAAATTGAACTGCATTTTAAATCTTTATGAGATAGTATTAAAGATTCACTGATATCAGAATATCTACCATCTGGGCTATTCTCTAGTAGTTGGGAAATGGCTATTTCTTGGAGCCTCCAGGTCTATTTTAACCTGCCATCGGCTGTAACACCTGTTCCCCAGACCATTTTGTGGGCACTAATGTCCTTTCCTTCTCTCATGGTGTCGCACAGGCAGAAATGAATGAAATTCAGATGTCATGTTCTCCTGGAGGTTTAACATGCTCCTCAAAGCTCCTTGCTTCTACTCTAGCAGCAAATCCTAAAGTTAATGCAGCCAACTTTGCAATACCAACACTCGCTTCAGATGATATTCCTGTAAGTCACAAAGGTGTTTAGAAAAAATACCTCTGAAAAAATTTTTCCTTCACTACCAGTCTGCCTGCAAACTAGTTGGTGACATGAGCCAACTGTGTCTTGGCTGCCCGTTGCATCTAGTAATGTATGGCCCCAGTGTGGGTAGGGGACTGTAATTCACTTGCGGGACTCTGCCGATGTCAGACAGCGCCTGAGCAGTTTATGAACAGCAGCAGAGCCTTGAGAGTGAATTACGGCCCTGCATTCACTCCTAGGACATCTGTTGTTGTTCAATATAGAGTATACTTTCTGTAAATTAAAACAAAATAAACAACCACACTACTTCTTCATCCAGTCTTCAGTTTCCAAAAAATCTTTTTTTTTTCCCCCTTTATTTGAAACCAAGCGCATTGACAAGAAACCTGAGGTTTGTCATGGTATTTTCTTGCCAAAGTCACCATTACCATGTTAATCTTCTTATTCAGGGCCATCTTTTCAAGATTATTGTAGCCTCGTAACAGAGGTGAAAGGATGGTTTCTCTTCCATGCTTATGTATCCATAACCGTTGACTCTACAAAGCCAAATTCTAACTAAATCAGTTTTAAACCCATTGTTGCTTGAGAATTATCACTTCCGATCAATTTTCTTGATTTTGCCTGAATGTAAAAGCCCCTTGTGATGTTGATTTAATTCTGTTTCCGTAGTAGGTACAGTTGCACTGGGGCAAATCTGAAGTAATGTGGTGCATTTTTTTTTTCCTTGCCAATACAAGTGACTCAAATCCTTGGAGTTATTCCAGTTTTTCAGAATTTGGCCCAGAGAAGCTAGTTACAGCATGTGACATCAAAGAGGCGTTTGTGAAAAACTTTGTTAAATGTTCTATTTACGAACATTTCTGGCCATGTGTCATGTTTTCTGTAGGTTTCCCCCCTCCTCCTATTTTATTACTAGGGACATTTGCCTGAAAACAGACTATTTGTTACTTAGCAAGTTCATTTGCTCCTGCTGCTTATTCCTCACTTGAAGTCACTCCTGTGATTGTGGCATCATAATTAGTTGCTCTGGAGATGATTATGATGTCACAGAGGACTGTGTGTTATATGGCTGCAAGTGATGAATAAGCAGCAGGAGCAGATGATCTCTCAAGCAATAAAGACCACGTCTTTATGAAAATATCCCTGGAAACAGAAAGGCTGAAATTCTATATTAAAGCAATGGAATAGTTTCTAGTATGTCAACATTTTCCACAAAATAGCAGTATTTCTTTGGGGGCAGTTTTTTGGAGGGGAGGGTTTACACCCTTTTTATAAGCTAGGTGCATCACTTTAAAACTACTTTAGAAATATTGGCCTTCACTTGTCCTTAGTGAATTACAGAGAGAGTAAGCAAGTTGTGTCTATCAATAAAGGGATGATGTATCATACATAAAATAGCACATTCACTTCTGATGGTCAGTGATCCCCTTTTCCACCTCTCAGTCATCACAGGAAATAGTAAAATAAGCGGGCACTGACACACAACCTAAATCCCACTGCTGTCCTGCTCCAGTGAGGAGGGGCTTTGCCAAAGGAGTTTCCTGCAGGCCAGGTGTCCTGGTTTCAGCTGGGATGGAGTTAACTGTCTTCCTAGTAGCTGGTATGGTGCTATGTTTTGGGTTCAGTATGCAAAGAATGTTGATAACTCTGATGTTTTCAGTTGTTGCTAAGTAGTGTTTAGACTAAAGTCAAGGATTTTTCAGCTTCTCATGCCCAGCCAGTGAGAAAGCTGGAGGGGCACAAGAAGTTGGCACAGGACACAGCCAGGGCACCTGACCCAAACTGGCCAAAGGGGTATTCCATACCATGGGACGTCCCATCTAATATAGGAACTGGGAAGTGGGGGCGGGGAATCGCCGCTCGGGGACTGGCTGGGTGTCAGTCGGCGGGTGGTGAGCAATTGCCCTGCGCATCATTTGTACATTCCAATCCTTTTATTATTGCTGTTGTCATTTTATTAGTGCTATCATTATTATTATTAGTTTCTTCTTTTCTGTTCTATTAAACTGTTCTTATCTCAACCCATGAGTTTTGCTTCTTTTCCCGATTTTCTCCCCCATCCCACTGGGTTGGGGGGGAGTGAGTGAGCGGCTGCGTAGTGCTTAGTTGCTGGCTGGGATTAAACCACGACACCAGGGGAGGCAGGATCCACACACACATTGCCCTGTGCCTACAGCGGATGCTATCCCACTCCTTGCACAAAAAAATGTTTCCCTACAAGGCACTTCTTGGCATGTCAGTCTTCTCCTGAAATTTCCCTGCTGGCATGGTGCCCTCACCTTTGGAGCTCTTCTCGGGTGTGCTCTGGTTTGAGGAAATAGTTCATCTCTCTCCTTTCCCTTTTTAGCCTGTTTTATTCTCACCTCTACCTTCTTCCCAGCAGCCCACAATGGACAGGAGGCAAAACCAAGGAAGAGACTGAGTGCAGGTCACTTACATAACAATAACTTACACGAGGCCTAAAAAGGAGACATTTCTAAGAGACATAGTTGAAAGTAGCATGCCACCTTGCTTTCTTTCCATTCACTTGGTTTTGACCCACCTGCATGCTATAGTTACCCTCTCTAATCCTCTAAAACCCATAGCTATAATTGCCAGATAAGACCTTATCTCCTTCCCACCTCCACAACATTTCAGTCTTTCCAAATATCAAAGCTAATGAATTAAGCATTCCTAAAAAAGAAGGCTTTAGTTTATTGTTTAATACATTCAGTGTTGCTCTTTTTATCTGATTGGTTAATCTAACTTAATCTAGTAGGACAAAAAAAATCTGCTTGGCGCCACGAAATACAAGAGAATGCTTTTCCTACTCTGACTACAAAGCTTGCTGTTTAATTGTACAAATATTTGTGGGTTTGGCTAAGGTGAGTACTAATTTGTTATTTTAGCAAAAAGCTTCAAATAATTTAGAATGTGCTAAGAAAATATTCACTGCCTTTTTGCAGACAGCGACGTGCTAAATGTTCAAGAGAAACTACCATGCTACTGAAAGGACTTTGCAAGTAGATGCTTGCAAAAAAGAAAAAAAAAAAAGTGAATTTTTCAGTGGTTATTTTCTGGAATGTTAAAAAATACAGCTTGCAAGAACCTGCCTTGTGGGCAAACATTCTCACTATGTCCCTAGTTATTTATTTTAATTAGTGTTTTGGGCTTTTTTAACCTCTTGACGAGGGTTTTTGTTTTGGAGGGCTTTGCCCTCCTAGTCTTCAAGAAGAAAAGAGTCTGCTCCTGTGAAAATAAAAAGGCGGTGATTGAGGATCTGCACAGTCCTGTCATCAGGCAAATGGGGACCCACTGAATTCAGATAAATACCCCTGGCCCTTGAGGAGGGGAACTTCAATAAATCGCAGCTTCATCCTGATTACAGACCACACTGTAAGTGATCATTTACGGCAACGCTTGGTGAGATCAATAGCTGCATGCAAGGAGAGTATCTCTGGGAGCATTCCCCTTGCCGGGCAGGGTGGGTCCGGCAGCACAGCTGCTGCTGAAGAGCAGTGGAAGTGCAGGGAGGTGTCAGGGCCGTGACACACTGAGCAGGCATGTCCTCCCACTCGCTTGCATCAAGTCATGGAGTTGCAAACCCATCTGCCAGAATGCTTTTTGGCAGCCACAAGGGGCCTCTAGGGAATTCTCCCTGAAAGGTTTAAATCCTGGCATAAACTCCAAACCCAGAAATCTGAGAAAACCCATGGCTTGGGTGCACATGGAGCAGTCTTTTTTCCCCCTTCACATGCCATGAATTAAGCACATTGATTTAAATGACAGAACATCTATTGAAAAAGGGAGAGGGGAACAAAAAATAGAAGGAAAATAAGACCGTATTAATAATCTCCTATGGCTAACTACCAGCCTCCAGAGCATGCTGGCCATAGTCCGAGCCTTCCCTCGGCACAGCTGAGTGACAGCACGGGTGACAAGTCACTGCTTTCCTCCTCTGGCCCCCTGACCCTCATGGAGCTCCAACACTTCCACAGCTATTGCAGCTCTGGGTGTCAGGCTTCACTGCCTCAGCCAAGAAACCACTGGTCATGATCCCATTGCTCACCCCCACTATGGCTACTTGCCTTATTTGCTACCTGTTGCTTTCACCACAAGGTCCGCCACACAGCTCCCTGGGAGCCCTGTGCTGCTAGCACGTCATCCACCAGGCATTCGTCCTGGCAAATGCGATTCTCCACTTTACTGCTTTCACTCACATGAGCTCGGTTTCAGGGCTCCGTTTGCCTCCCCACACCTCAAGGCTGCACACGTGTGGCATCAGGCTGTGGTGGCATCTCCTCTTGGGGACAATGGGGGAATGAAGCTGGCCAAGCTTTTCGCAGAGCCACCCCTACCTTTACTGTCTTGTGAGCTTTAATAGAAATAACCTACCTGGAGATTAAATCCATTGTCCTTTCCTTTTCAAGTCTCCAAAAAATGCTGAAAGAGCACTCCCACCCCTGGGGCCTCTGGGCTTTTTCTGAAGCTCTTTGCCAGAAGCTGCTGTGCTCCTGCAGGCCTTGGGCCCCACCTTTCCACGGTGGCTGTTTTGTCTGTTTGTTTGCTTGCTTGCTTTTGCCAAAAGCAGATAAAATACAAATCAATTTCTTTCTTTAGGGGAAAAAAAAAAAGCCAAGATAATCAGAAACTGTCACGGCTCCAGCGCCACATTCGTCATGGCCTGTGTCAGCCATATTCAGAAGGAAACTTGAGGTTAAGCCTTTAGCTGGCTGGGGGAAGCTGCTGAAAACATGGGCATGAAGGAGACATTTCTAATGTTTCTGTGTGGTGCTGGAGGGAAAAGCAGACTCCATGCGTTACTTTCTGGGCTTACAACTGGCTTTCTGCGCAGCTCAGCAGCAAGATTTTTAAGCTAATCAATGACTGGTTACCGTACGGTGAAACATATAAACTTCACCCAACTAAAAAGGACATGGAGAGAAAAATCTGGCAGATAAAGCAGCAAGAGAGCAGTTGAGAATGACAAAATTCCTCACAGCGGTGACAATCACAGGTCAAACCATCCCAGGCTTTCAAACATCCTCTTGACTGATCCCATTCAGCAAATGCCTGTAAAATGGATTATCTGTCACCCAGAGCTGAAAGAACAGGACCATCAGCTTCATGTCTAGAACCATAACCTATGTGCCTTGTGACTTGCTGTACCCTACAGATGTGTGGGTGTGCCTGCAAACTCTTCAAAATCACTACCGACCTGGGATTGCAGCAGGGACGATTGCTGCCCTCCATGCAGAAACCCATACAGATGTCCAGATGGCTTTGAAATCTGTCTGTTCATTAGCTAGTATTTGTCTCAGGGCATGGCAAAATGTACAACCTTAAACAAATGCCCTATCTTCAAGAAAAGTTTGAGGGTTTTTTTGTTGCACCAAGGAAAATGGCGCAAAACAAGGAGAATGTAGGTCCCCTTGATCCCCACAACTGATATTTTACCTCCCAGAGGACATTGTAAATGCTGAGACTGCAGGAGTATTATCTTGCTTTCAGAGAGCTCTCTGATGAGGAATTCAGTACTGTAGCTGTGGCACGGCATGAGACACGTGGTTGGGATGTAAAAAAGTGAAAAATAGGGCCCGAAGAGCTAGAATGTCTGTGATGAAGCTCCTCCTTCAGCAAAATGGGAAGTGTTAAAGCTCTGAATATCAATCAGCACTTCCCACAGGCAGTGGGATTCACTGGCAGGATCCGGCAGTGTCTCTGAGACATCAAATCCTTTCCTTAAATTAAAATTGTGACCAACTAGAGGCAGAGCAAATTACTAAGGTAATCAAAAATGAGTGACGTTGCTCTTTTAAAACAAATCTACAAAGTGAAAATCACTACAGGATGCATGAAAACTCCATCAGTTCTGTGTTATATGTAAATGATCCCCCCAAACACTTGCAAATCACAGAAAACTGTAAAAAAGCATCACAGAGTTCAAGTTTACAATTCAATAATAATAGTGTACAGTATGATAATAATAATGTAATAGCAATAATAATAAACATCCATTGCTTTATTACAAGTACAGATTGTCTCTGATTGAAAGTCATTAAAAACGTATGTAAAAATCTGGAGGAAACCAAAAAGTAGTTTTTGCTGTAGCTGTTTATGTACAGTACACTCTGCTTCTCTGAAGCAAATCAGTGGAGAGAGGGGAGGAACAACAGGAAAAAAAACAAAATAATAAACAAACCATTTTAAAGACATGTTATAAAACTCCTGAGATTCAATTGTAAGGGCACTTTCTCCTAGAAAGATGACAGCAATTAACTTCCTGCAAAGAACGAGAGAAAAACAGGGACACTCTCCTGCAGTTCAAAATACTAGCTGTAATTTTCAGTCTTCCCTTTTCTCTGCCCTCAAGAAGCTCAGATTAAGCAAGTGGCGTGCACTGCCAGGTACCACCAGAGGAAAAGGTACACAAATAATCCAGTCTTGGTCAATACTAATGGCACAGTCCAAAGGCCCATGGTCATTAAAAGGACATTTTTGCCTGTGCTTCACCTGGATACCCTTGTTCACACTCTGGGGCAGATTGGAGCCTGCAAGCTCCTGAGCACCTTTAAGGAATGATTGCAGATGCTGTGGAAAGCCCTCAGAGATGTTCAGATAGACAGTGGATTGCAAAGTTTACCGGTAGGCTGGGCTCTGGAGTTGGTGTTCAGCAAAAGGAGGCACTGAAGCACTTACCCAAGCTACCATGGTATTGCTCCTCTAAGTCCTCACTCCCTGTAGCTAATGCAATTGGAAGAGTTTCTGCTTATGTCTATGCTACTGGCTGAGCAAGATGATAGATGGCATGCCAGAATACAACCTCTCTCACAGCCAAATGAGTAGTGGCTTCATTTTGGCTGGTCTTCTTATGCTTAAAGTGGGGGTACTCATTCCTTTCCTCCTCCTGTTCCTCCTCTTGAATTTTTCCTATCATTTTCAGATAATCCCCAAGGTTTCAGTTAGGAGAGACTTGTTCCTGCATCCTGTCCATCTTCCTTCCATGGAAAGGTTGCTCCTTGTGATGTAGTTCCCAGCAGAGCTTGCATTTTCCCTAAGCAACAGGTTAGACGCTATGTGGGGAAAAGAGCTGAGCAATTGTAATTGAAACAGTAACAACAGTAGAAGGGATGCATGGAAAAGCAAATGATTCAGGATTTCAAGCACATGAAAAGCTCTTTAACCTCAATCCTGTGATCTCCTATTTCTGATATAAACAAGGCACAAGTGAAAAAGAGAGGACACCAACAGATGTGGATCATCTGGAACTAAAAATGAGAAGCATGTTTTGAAAGCAAAGACATTTATAAGATATATTTCCCAATTTATAGTCCATCACTTTTTTACATAAGCAAAACAATGAACATTTCTCTTGGGCAACTATTCTACACCTAAGTACAGACAGAAAGAATTTTTTTCAAATATTTAGCCTCGGTTTTCCTTTTCCTATAATTATCCCAGGATTCTTAGCTATACCCTAATTATACCCTAGGTATATAATTAATACCCTAGGTACTAGCCTAAAATAATCCTCTCCATCCTTGCTGTCTGCACCCATCTAATTCTCCTGGGAAGAAAAGATGTTAATAAAATAGATGAAATGTTGTCATTTTTCTCCCCAAAGCTTTAATAGAAAAAAAGACAGGACAGCTGAAGGGCAAATAGAGATTCTTACTAATTCTAGCATTTTTTTACACAACTCGTAACTTTTTCTCCAGGCTTTTGTAAGCTGTAGGTCTTCTTCTCCCAGTTCTCATTGCCCTCAATATGAGTGTTATTGAACTTATTCTGGTGTTTATACTACAGCTTTCCAAAAAGCATTGTGAAAAATAACATTTACGCTGTGGACAACACTCTTACGGACATGCTACTCAGTAGCTGGAGAGACACCATAGGAACCATTCATTTCTGCCCTCTGCGTCTCAAGGGGGTGTGAGTGGATAATGTCTTTTTCATCCTGAATGTGCTACAGTCCAATATGCAGAGTAACTTTTCTTCAGGAGAAAGCCTTTTGTCCCTCTCTTGTCAGCCAGGAATCATCTGCAGCTGTAAATAGGGAGGAGTGTGAGATGCAGGCTGAAATGGTGCCCTAGGAAAGCAGATGGATGAAAACCTCTCTTGTTCTTCTTTTTTTTCTCTTGATCAATCAACTCTGCAAGATATGACATTAACACATTGATCAGTTCCCAGAACAGCTTGTAAAACAATCATTTACTTTTGACCAGTCTCAATTATATCTTATCTATACTAGGTCACACACTCTATCAAACTTGTAACTTAAAATAATGGTAATGGTAATTTGGAACTGGCAAATGCAATGATACAAAAAGTTAAATTTAAATTTCCCTGGGGTCAAAGGTATTTAAGGATAATCTAGGCACTGGCTTGAAATACAGCGTAGTTAGCTACCAGATGAAAATGATTTTTCTTGCAGCAATTACCATGGTAGTCCCAGAAGGGGTTTGTTATGTTAAAACGGCACTGAGACTCCAGAACTGTTCACAGGCAGGTTTTTTAGGCTGCTTTGGAGGGCCTGCTGTTTGCTTTTGTTGGCAAGCGTGACCTGTATGTTTATTTTATTCCTTCCTTACTTCACATGGTGAATTTTGTTCTCTGCATGTACGAGAGGATTACAAGCAAGAGACGTTAAAGTTTCTGTTTACCTACAAGGCATGTACAAACAGAGGGCCAGATCCAAACCCCGTTATCATCAGTGGAAAGTTGAGTCATCATCTCTGAAAGACTAGCCACATTTTTCAAGGTGCCCAAGTACAAATAAGTGTTCATGAAGCACCATGTTTGAAAATTTGAAAAATATTATTTATGAGAAAAAAGAGGAAACAGTCTGTCTTTTCTTTAATTTCCATCTAGATGGTGTTTGGTTTTTTTTAAGGGCAACTTTCTGTTTGACTGAATTTGAGTTTTAAAGTTATATGTCACCAAAGGTTATGCCACAGCTCTGGCTGGAGACCAGTTTTCCCTGGAAGGATTTATGAAGCCATTCTTTCAGTGATTCCTAACAGTGTGTAAGACAATTCTCTGCCCCATTCACCCTGCTGTAGTGCATACTGCTCATAATTTGTTTATTTTGGTGAACATAAAGAATGCAAAACAATGTCAGTACCTCATTTGCCAAGAAAAGAATAGAGACAAGACCATAGAACAAAGGGGTCAGCCCAACAGCAAGGGTGGATAAAGAAGCACACTATATCACACATGCTATACAGCATGGAAATAAGTCTTCACATGGTGCATAGGAGACCTCATCACAATCGTCTCCAGGGAGTCAGCAGGAGGTAAACAGCGAAACAGCCTCTGTGTAACATAGGAGCACATCCTGTAAAAAGCATATATAGATGGTGAATCTCTCTAAAAACTGATACTTAGCATGCTAAGCAAACAAACAAGCAGCTGAATACATGTAAATTAGATGAATGACTTGGGTATAGGAGACAGAAACCTCATAAGTCAAATGATTCCCAGCTTCCAGAAGGATTTGCATATAGCGCAAGGAGGGACCTTCTGCAGATGCAGGTTTGCTAGCAGGGTGTGTGCCTGGGGAGCTGCGTCTTTGTGGGACTGACTGATTGGAAGAACAAATTAATAGACTGGGAAAAAAAAAAAAAAAAACAACTCCACTTTCAGAACTTCAAAATGCAAGTGCCTGGATGCAATGTTTTCATTTTCTTGTCCTGTCTGTTAGTAGGTTGGGCTTTTCCAAATGAAACACCTCTCTTTTCAGCTCAGAAACTGGGAGTCAGCAATCAGCCAATACTTCCTACATGGAGGAGCTATGAGAAAGAGGACAATTCCCATGGTTTGGACACTGCAGCGGGATGCAGTCCCTCAATCATTGCTTGCCTCTGTTGCTCATTTATAAAACAAGTAAAACAATCCCAAGTTGTCTGCAAGGTCTTCAGAGTAAGAATTGCCCCTAATGTTTGTCAGTGCAGTGCCTAGCACACTAGACTGTATGCCTTGCCTGCTATGTGACTCTGTTCTTCACACAAAAATACATAACCTTCAGGAGGAGAGCTCTTTCACTGTACTTGTCTTTTCAGCTTAGTGAGTTGTACTCTGTTGATGCTGAGTCAAAAACATGCACTTTTCTTCCATATTCATTACTGTGCTATTTGGAAAACTCAAGGACGTGAAGCGAACTTTAAGCTGAGAAGATGTTAACAGAATGTATACATGGAAATCAGTGTTTCTGGCTCCATCTGTTTCTTTGGTCTCAAAAAACACAAGTGCCTCTATAGCACAGTCAGTACCGTGACAACTTCTGGGCCCAGTGGGCAGACATTTTTCACATCCTTTTTTCAGTGAGACTGCCAATACTAAAACCTTGTCGCTGCCATTTGTAATGCACTTTTATTTTATCACATCAAGATAAAATTGTTTCAGCCCACTGCCCAGCACTTGCCACCATGACTACTGATCTGAAGCAAAGCTCTCAAGCATACATAAAACTGAGGAGAGAGCCTGTAAACTGAAACAAAACCAGAGCAGATTAAATTAGAGTTCTAACACACCTTACCAAGCTAGACACTATGATCCCAGTCATTTGTTTTTTCACACCCTCATTTGATAATCAGGACAGGTAATACAGCTCCAGTGTGGATGGAAAAGGAAGGAGGGAAGATTGAGAAGGTGAATGTCCAGATATCAGGGTACCACTGTGTCATGTCAGCCACCTAGTAACCTCAAATCTCCCTCCTCCTATAAATCAGTGCCTGTTACAAAGAAAAGTCCACATCTGAAAACTAACTTACTACTGTTCAGCTTTTCTATAGGATGTTCTTTGGAGGCCTGGAAACAATCCTCCTAAACCGAGCAACTCCCTCCTTACTCCTCTGTCCGAGCTGGTTTGCTTTGCTGAGGAGGTCCTTCAGATACCTGAGTACACAGTCTCACCATGATGCTGAGATGTTGTCCGTTTGGGCTATCTCCCACTGGCACTGTACCATCCCCACCATGCAGAAGACCTGATGAGAGTGGGAAATATTGGGTTTGGTTTAGAGCAGGCTTATTTTTTTTTGCCAGACTTGTCATCATCACAATTTAGGTCAGCCTCAAACTTGCTCTAAGTTGTCATAAAAAACGTCTGGGATTGAAGCTGTGGAGTCATTTGCAATGATGTCTTTGCTGTTCACCTCTGTTCTGTTGAGGTACCACTCACAGGGTGAACAGAGGAGCCAGAGTGGACATGAAGTTTATTATAAGACAAGGTAGGTGAAGAACAGTTTATAACTTATCAAGTGGCTTCTGCACAATCCTTTGATCTGTGTTACCCACTCTATTGTTAACACCTGTGCAATGCTCAATAAAACACTCCCACAAGCCCTTTTTGGTATCTCCAACGTGCAGTCTGTTATATTTCCTGTCGATGATGCAGTACATAACTCATTTAGAGGGGCATGTGAAGTGTTCATGAATGACAAATTAAGATTTAGTTCAAACATCCCTGATGGGGTCTTGGTGCATTTACCAGGTTTATAGATCTGTTTCCTGGGAATGTACCTTATAAAGTTGCATTTGTGGGTTGTTTATTCAATGAACAAAGTGATCCATTATGTTTTTGTCACTGTTTTAGACATGAATGGAGGGTAGGGAAATAATTGCAGTAAATAGCTCTTCTTTCTGATTTTCACAAGAGTGAAAGTTGAAGTACAGCAAATGGAATAATCTGTTCAGGATTGCAAGCTGAACCAAAAAAACATACTCAAGTGCATTTAATTCTCTCCTACTTTTTCTGTCTTGGGAATTTGGAGAAAAAAAAATTAAAAATCTGTGGTTGATAAAATGTAGTATGGGAAAATGGGACACAAAATTTTAAATGTAGAAAATTTAGTTTTAGTTTTAGTTATTCTGGGGGTTGTGAATAGCAATGGGGAGGAAAGATTAAAAGCATGCTTTCCCCCACCACCATTCTTTCTCCCAGAAAGTCTCTGGACTTTCTGTTGCTGTCCAGTGCACAAAGTGGTATGACTGGTTTAGTGTTTCCAGCCCAGAGGGCAAAAAGAACTCCTGCCAGTCTCATAAAAGCATCCTGTTCTTGAAATATTCCTATTACTATTTTGAAGATCAAGTAGGTTTTGTTAATGTGCCTCTGGCTTCTGTAAGCATCAAAATTCTTCTGATTTTTCTCTATTACTAGCAAGATTTTTGCTAGTGCTGAACACCAGAGTTACTGAAGAGTAAGATGGGAAACTAAATGATTTTGTTTGCACTGTCACTGTAAGTGGGGATTTTTACCACAATTCCAATGTTAATGCACCTCTGCTAGAGGCCACAGACCAAAGCTATTACATTTTCAGTTACAGGATAGCTATCAAGCAATTCTTTAAACCAGAACAAAGAAAAGATTTATTCAAAGTTCTCAGTCCTTAGCCCCAGAGAGGCTGATGGACACAAGCAGGATGAAAAATGAATGTGGCTTTAATTCTGTGTGGACAAGCAAGACACAAAAAGATGAGCTTTTGCAAAAGTCCAGAAGCAGCTGAGGACAGATCAGAGATAAAAATTTCTTTCACCATTGCCATGTACCACATTCCTACAGGAAATTTCTGTATGTGGATCAATTTTCCACAGATGGCCTCAAGGACTTGAAAATCCTTTACAAAGTCATTTCCTTGGGAAAAATAGATGAAGAAAAAACTTTCCAGGCCTATTCCTGCCCCACTGAAGGGTAAGCACTCAGACTGAGTGCTGTGGGAATAAACATGCCCATGTATGCGGACAGCAATACAAGGCTGCAATAGCACTGGGATCTCTCTGAAGGCTGTGTATTTCACATACTCCCTTTGCTTCAGGCTTGGCAAAACCCAATCATTTTCCCTACTTCCCTTCCCAGTACAGACACAAGATATTCAGTTTTGTGGGTAAAGACTTATGGCAGGAGGCAATGTGTTCGTTCCCTCTGCCACAGGGAGTTGTTCCACAAAGTTGTTAGTCTCTGGTAGCTTAGCTTATTCATTTCCCTGTGTGTTGCAGGAGCATCCAGAAAAGCTTACAAGATACTTAGGGTAAAACCCTTTCCATTTGGAGAATAATCATGTCTGGCTCAGGCAAATTCAGTGGATTTAATGTGGTAAAAAAGAAACTTCCTTTTTCTGAGCTCTCGCTCTCTCTCAAAACAGATTGATCAATAGAGCAACACAGCAAGAGCGAAGACCTGTTTTCAAAGAGGAAAATATCTTGTGAATAAGCCACTGGCCTGCAACTCAAGAAAATGTCTTTGCTTATCACATGTTTGCTGACAGAGAATCCTTGCAAAATGCTGGATTTCCAAGAACAGATTGCTGAACTCCTACTTTCATCTCGGGAAAACTGCAGCCAATAAATCATAAAACCAGAATCACAGAGACTTTGTCTTGGGGTAAAATCAAAACTAGAATTAAACATTCCACTTTCAGGAGATAAACCTCTAATCCTGGACTATTGGGCCAGTGAGCCATAGACAATAAATAGCTTTCACCACTGAAAATGAAGGGCAAATTATTTGGCCCCACTGAGCTGCCAGATTTTCTCCCTTTTGTGCACTGTTCCTATAGGACCTCAGATCCAGAGGGGGCTGTGGTCAGATTGTTCTTATATTCTCTTTATTCTCCTCCAAGCACCTGACAGTTTAGACCATAGTCAGGATGAATGCTTAAGAGCAAAACTTTACCCTTTGCTACTGATGAAATTCAAGGGTCTAGGAGCACAAGTCTCATTCCAGACAATACTGAAATGAAGCATGTTGAAATACTGTGCACCTCAAACCCTATCTGCTTCTTGTTGTAAAGAAAGGTGAAGGAAATAACTTTAAGAAGACAAGGGACACACAAGGCTGTATTTACATAATTCACTATTTACATAATTTAGAATTTGAATTTGATCTGTGGTCAGGAAGGATTTTTTTTTTCTCTATGTAAGATTGTTAGAGAATTGGGAGGAATTTTTTCTTTCTCTGATAGTAAGATATAGCTTCCTCCAGAGGTATTTTCTTTTAAGAAATGCATTCACAATGGGCTAGTGCACTCGTGATGTCCCTGTCCTCTCCTGATCTCCCCTTGTGGCACATTACAGTTTTGTGGATGTTGCCTTTAAATAAGTATAGAGGATATAGTGAAAGACTTTGCAGCTTCTGAAACAAAATGGATGTTCTGTGACCACCCTCCAAACAAAATGTCTCCCACAGGTTCCTGTGACTACGGGGAAATTACGTCCAACATTCCTATGCAGCCTTTAAAAAGAAATTTTGAAATTTAAATATTACTTTGTTTTCCATAATTGCAGCAAACAGCTGTGATCAACATTCAAGTAGACCAAAGAAAAAGATCTTCCAGTCTTAATGTTTTTCCTAACAAGTTAAATATCCATGACAAATTTCAGATATGTGCTACTCCAGTCCGCTGTATTAGAATTCATTCCATGCTGTGGATTTTAAACTTACACTGTCAAATTTAGGCATATTGTGTTTTACAAGAGATTTGGTGCTTGTTTTCTTCATTCTTCTAACTCAGACTCATTCATTTCTGGAGACTGCCTCTTCCATCACAGAAGGAAAGGAGTGTGAACTTTTTGTAGTAGGGGTCTTTTAGGCATCAGTTTGAAGACAGATGCAGAAAGAAATTTAAAATTACTTAGGGAAAAAAAAAGCCTTTGATGATTCTTCTTAATAAATAAAAATGCCCTGATCCCAAGTCTGCAAGAACTCAAGTTTTGAAAGGTCTGCATTTTGAGCTTTCTGTGTTCCAATCCCTCTCACAAACATGGAGCCCAGAGTGATGATCCACTGCAAAATACTCATTTCTGGGGAGATTAAGGATAGATGCCTCTGATGAGAGTTGTATGAAACCCAAAAACCTTTCCTGCTGTGGAGAGATTGCTTAATATCCTACTAAATTATACTCCTGTCTCTGAGTACAACTGTTAGAGGTGATTCTTAAAGATATTTGGAGACTATGGTTTACGTGTAAGGCAAACAGATTGCATTTGTAACATTTAACACACAATAACAATAATAAAACACACTGACGTGGGTTTTCTCTGTAAACAGTCTCTTCTGAAGATAGAGCCAGTGAAATGTTTTGAGAACTTTGACATTTATAGCTGTATTTATAATCTCTTTTGGATCATTTCCTCATGGAATCACATGTTTGTGTATTTTAAATTCTCTGGAGAAATAAAAATGTTTAAACAAAATAATGATGTGATAGGCATTTTATGAGGGCTTGTTCAACAGGCACACATGTACAAGCAAGGCTGGATTTGTTCTGAAGTAAGTGAGTGGGAGTTTTGGGAGTGGGTATCAAGGAGAGAACCTCTTTACTGAAATGATTAAAAAGAGAAGAAAAAAGCAAGTATACCCAGGTGTGTACAGAAGATGGGCCTCTTGGTGTCTGAGAAGTAACATGGCAGTTGTTACGTTTACTGTACCAATGTATGAAAGAGAGGTAAAGAGAGAGGAAGAGGAGATATACACTTATGTTCATAGGCATACATATACCTCGACGTGTAAATGAATTCACACAGAAACACATCACATAGACACTTGTATTAGTGTGTAATTCACAGTAGATAATTTATTTGCCAGTCTTTCTACTAATGGCATATACGTGAGCAGACTGCTTTTTCCTAAATGTGATTCTCATTCCACAGAATTTGAGTAGGTCTTTACTGTATAGTGAGAGCACAGAGAGTTTAGTGTGAATGTTTGACACTGGATATGCAAATTCTGGTTGTGCCCCTTCACTGTTACTGATCACACAGATCACATGGGGTTTTTCCTGTTTCTAGATCACTAATGCTATCATAGTAAAAAATTATAAGGTTTGTTTCATAAGATGGAAAAAAATGGGAGATCTGTTTCCAAAGGGAAAGTATGGATAAATAGGATTAGACTTGCATTAGATGTGTACATTTTCCCTGGGCACCCTGACCTTACTTAAGACATCATTTGGCTACAAGGAAAGGTTGTCATTGGTATCCCTCGGACCACATGAAAGAAATCAGTCATTACAGTGGGACATAGGGAAACTGCCAACCCAAACTCAGGAAGAAGAAGCCCCAGGAGGCCTGTGCCAGCATTGCCTTCAGCATGGCTATTTCTTCACAACCCAGACCCGTATCACCTGCAAAGTCTGGGGTGGGGGTTGAACTCCACGTTCCAAGAGCAATCACATATCTCAGTTCTTCTAAAGTGCTAAAAAATTGTATAAGCACAGAGAAGCAAGTCCATTTTTAAACTCAGGCAAACGCTTGCCCAGAATGTTTTACAATGCTCAGTTTAGCTTTCTCTTCTATTTTTTTCTTATTCAAACAGTATCACAAGCGTGTCAGGAGTGTTTCTAAAAAGAAAAGAAGATACAAAGAGCTTGTGAGCCCTGGAAAATTCTTTCTATGTCAGCTTCAAAATTCTCACCAAAGCTGTGTAAGAAGCTTGCTAGAACAGCACCAGATGCTCAAGTGTCTTCACTAGTTGGAAAATGATAGCAATTCAGGAGCTGCACAGAGCTCCCATTGAAGTCAGTAGAAATATCCCCAATGATATAAGGAATCACTGGATGAAACCCCAACTTTGTTAAATAAGTTTCCCCATCTACCACCTAGAGAGAAAAAAGCAGGTATGATTGAAAGTGGAGGCTGTTCCAGAAGGAGTAGTGAGTTTTTCAACTCTAATAGGTGCTCTCACAATGAAGACCTTTTCTTCTGGGGATTTCACAATACTTGGAAAGCCAGAGCTATTTGCAACTCTTCCCTGTAAAATAAGGAACTCAATTGTACTTTCTCCCAAATGCTGATTTTGCTCTGGTTTCTAGCAGCAAATATATAGTTTGTTCTGTGGTGTATAGGAAAACCTAGGAAAACCTCAGATAGCAGAGGAAAAGCACATAAATTATGGGACAAAACCTGCCATTATTTAGCATATTACTGCCTGAATATGTGTCTTATAACACAAGACCTTCTTTAGCCCCAGCTTGCGGATGAAGAAAAATTGTCACTAAGAAGTAGTTCAAGGGATGGAATGATTTAAGCAGAGATCTCTGGGGAAGGGAAGAAAAAGCAGAGGGGAGAAGTCTAGCATATAAAGCTCATGTAAATAAAGCACTGACCTTTACTTCTGACACTGTTTCAAGTCCAGCTTTCTCTCTTAAGTGGAACTAGACAAAGGTTGGTGGAGGGGTTTATTGTCCTGGGACCTGTGTTAGGCCCATCAGACATCCCAAGGGAAACAATTTGAAAGGTCACAACATAGCTTCTGGCTATCTTTTAGCTGTGGAAGGGGCCCCAAACATCACTAGTTTATAGAGTCCTCCTGATGATTGAAAACTATCATTTGTTGTTCTTTTGACCTCTTAACACGTTCTCATCTTGGTTCCAGAGCATTCAAAGACTAGGGAATTCCACACTGAGCCAGAGTGAACAAGAAGACAGCTTTTGGCAATTGCTTGTCAGCTATATCTATAGCTATATATATATGTTGCTAAGTACTTTTTGCGGTCTGTAAGCTGAAACCATATTCCTCCCCTAAACTACGCTGCTGTCCTGCTACAGGTATTTAGTTACTGAAGTTCCTAGTTACTCTTTAGAAAATAGACCCAGTCCACCAGAGTTTCGTAACAGATTAGAAAATCCCTCTGTAGTTCTCAGATTACTGTAGGTAGTGGTGGAAATCATGTCTAGGTAAGAAAAATAATTCATGTGACTAATGGAGACAATGAGATATTTAATATTTTTAGAGGGCACATCACACACTTTAAAGAAGGTTTCACACACCACTATCCACTAAAAAAGTATTTTTTGAAGCCTTACTCTTTCCCTTTCCTTCTCACCATGCATCACTTTTCTTTTTTCCCTTGCCTATTTTCTCCCTTACCATTCTTCCTTCCATTGTGTCCATGTTCCTATATCCTTCTTTTCCTTCTCGTTATCTGTTCATCCATAACCAAGGATCTGTCACAATGAATTACATATTTTGGGCAGAGAACATGCAGTTAGCTAAAAGAAGATGTGTTCCTTTGGTTTTCTCCTAGCTAGATCTATGTGTGCTGAGTGACATGGAGATCAAAGGCCAAAAATACTTCCTATAAGCCACAAAACTGTATGCAGGTTTTATTAGTGATGTAAAATGTCTCAGGATTGCAAACTTGATTCTCCAACCCCATCACTGATCAGAAGAAAATATCCCAGCCTTTTTTAACTAGAATATATCTACTCAAGTGTATCATAAATGACTGAACTAAGTGAATCAATAAGCAAGGGGGGGGGGGGGGGGGGTTTTTTGTTT